>NC_081416.1:85137716-85299020 GCF_949786415.1 Peromyscus eremicus | reverse complement strand
CAAACTTGTTTTTTCAAGGAAGTATTGATTTTCCTGTGGTTGTTTGTGGGAGTCAAGCTCCAGAGAGGTCAGAGAAGTTGCTCGACTGCAAAAAGCAAGCAAAAGGCATGACCACACCATCACACAGCCACCAGGTTTCTGTCTGAAATCCTGTATCCTATCTTCCTGCTTAGTTTAGCCAGTCCTGGGTCTGTTATTGCCAGGATCTTGGAAAGAAGATTCAAAGCAGATCTGTCATAAAAGCTGAGATAGAAAGGCCTGGAGAAAACACACAGAGGTGGGGCAGGAACAATAGAGGCAGAGGCAGGGGCAGTAGAGGTGGAGGTGATGTGTACAGAAGGGTCTCCTTGAGATATGGTTGTTTGTCCACTTCTATCCTCTCCAAGATACATCTAGGCTTCAATTACAACCTTGGTGATGGATATGTCTTGGGGCATAATTATTTATTTAAACCACCAGCTCCACAAATCATACTCTAGTCACTGATAAAAGTACATGATATATCTATTTCCATTGAAAAATTAGTGACTAAGCACCTTGATTAATAATTTATGTATATATCAGCTATCCCCTACTCTGAGCTTTTGAACACGTTTAAAATACAATCATAAAGCAGCTGATTATACCCATGACAGCCACACCACTATTATGCTAGTAGCCACAACTTGCCTGATAGGTTGGTTTTTTAGCATTGTAAGGTCCAGCACAGTTAAAACCATTGGTGGATCTGAAAGTTTGTGATGGAAAGTTGGGTGTCTTCTCTAATGTCTTAGTTAGGGTTCTATTGATGTGAAGAGATACCATGACCATAACTCTTTTGTTGTTGTTATTATTTGTTTGTATGTTTTATATTCACATTATTTTTTTTGCTTTTTATTAGTAATTAAAATTTTCATTTATTTTATATCCCGACCACATTTTCCCTTCCTTTCTCTCCTTCCATTCCTTCCCCCCTCCCTCCTTTCTACCCCCCATCCACTCCTCCTCTGTTTCTTTTCAGAAAGGGGCAGGCCTCCCATGGGTGTCAACAAAGCATGGCATATCAAGTTGAGTTACGACTAAGTTCCTCCCTTTGTATTAAAGTTGGGCAAGGCAACCCAGTATGAGGAATAGGTTCCCAAAAAGTTAGCTCAAGTGTTAGGGACAGGCTCTGATCCTACTGCTAGAAGTCCCACAAATTGACCAAGCTACACAACTGTCAAACATATGTAAAGGGCCTAGATCTGGCCCCATGCAGGCTCCCTAGCTGACTGTCCAGAGTTTGTGAGCTCCTATGAGCCCAAGTTAATTGTGTCTGTGGGTTCTTTTGTGATGACCTTGACTCCCCTGCTTGTACAATCCTTCCCCCTCTCTTCAGTATGATTCCCAGAGCTGGGCCCAGGGCTTGGCTGTGGATCTCTGCATTTGTTTCCATCAATTACTGGATGAAGGCTCTCTGATGACAATTAGGGTAGCTACCAATCTGACTACAGGAGATAGCCAGTTCAGGTACCCTCTCCACTATTGTTGAGAGTCTTAGCTAGGGTCATTCTTATGGATTCCTGGAAGTTTCTCTGGCATCGGGTTTCTCCTTAACCCCTAAATGCCATTTCCCTATCAAGATATCATTTTTATTACTCTCTCTCTCTCTGTTCCACCCCCAACCCACCCAACCTAATCCCTCATGTCCTCTCCTCGTTCTACCCAGTTTACCCATGAGACCTCTTCTATTTTACCTTCCTAGGGGAATCCATGCCTCCCTCTTTGGGACCTCCTTGATACCTAGCCTCTCTGGGGCTATAGATTGTATCGTGGTTATCCTTTATTTTACAGCTAATATACACTTATGAGTACATAACATGTTTGTCTTTCTGAGTCTGGGTTACATCACTCAGGATGATTTTTTTCTAGTTCCATCCATATGTCTGCAAATTTCATGATGTCATTGTTTTTAACACCTGAGTAATATTCTATTGTGTAAATGTATCACATTTTCTTTATCCATTCTTTGTTTCAAGGGCATATAGGTTGTTTTCAGGTTCTGGCTATTATGAATAATGCTGCTATGAACATAGCTGAGCAGAGGTCCTTGTGGTATGATTGA
Source organism: Peromyscus eremicus (assembly GCF_949786415.1). Lineage (NCBI taxonomy): Eukaryota > Metazoa > Chordata > Mammalia > Rodentia > Cricetidae > Peromyscus > Peromyscus eremicus. The sequence continues at coordinate 85,296,937 of NC_081416.1, read as the reverse complement.
GCATCCTTTGGGTATATGCCGAAGATTGGTATAGCTGAATCTTGAAGTAGATTGATTCTCAATTTTCTGAGAAACATCCACAAAATTGGAAAATCTAAAAAAAATGGACAATTTTCTTTGTAGGTACCAGATACCAAAATTACATCAAGATCAGACAAACAATTTAAATAGACCTATAACCCCTAAAGAAATAGATGCAGTCATTAAAAGTTTCCCAACCAAAAAAAACCCAGATCTAGATGGTTTCAGTGCAGAATTCTACCAGACTTTCAAAGAAGAGCTAATACCAATATTTCTCAAATTGTTCCATATAATAGAAACAGAAGGAACATTGCAAAATTCTTTTTATGAGGCTATGGTTACCCTGATATCCAAACCACACAAAGATTCAATAAAGAAAGAGAATTACAGACCAATTTTCCTCATGAACATTGATGCAAAAATACTCAATAAAATACTGGCTAACTGAATCAAAGAACACATCAAAAAGATCATCCGGCCCCGGACTTCCCTTCTGGAGCTCAGGTGAGTCCCCTAGATTGCCCCGGACCCCATCCCTGGGCACTCCGGGGAAGACCTGCCCAACTTGGCCCCAGGTTCTGGCCACCGGGCAGGTTCCCTTCTAGCCCCATCGGGAAGGATCCCCTTCTCCAAGACCCCCGGCAGACCCTGCAGTCTCCACGCCCTGCCCCCACGCCCATCCGCCCGAGCCCCAAGCCTCTTCCTGAGACTTAGAGGCCGGCCCCCAGCTCCCATCTTGCCCCGGACTTCCCTTCTGGAGGAGAGAGAGAGAGAGAGAGAGAGAGAGAGAGAGAGAGAGAGAGAAGAGCTCCCATCCTGCCCCGGACTTCCCTTCTGGACAAGAGCTCCCATCCTGCCCCGGACTTCCAATTTGGACAAGAGAGCTCCCATCTGGACAAGAGAGAGAGACTTCCTGAATCTGTCAGCTCTGTCTGAACCAAGTGTGCGGATAAGGCCAAGAACGAACCACAAGGAGATGGGCAGACGTCAAGGCAGAAACACATACAACAAAATGAATAGCAATACAGCATCACCAGGCCCTAGCCCTTCTCTAACACCTAGACCTGAACATCAGAAATTGGAAGAAGCAGAAGAAAATAGCCTTATGAATGACATCATGAAGAAGCTAGAGGCTTGTGTAGAGGAAAAGACAAAAAAATGTGAAGAACGCTGTAAACAACTAGAGGAAAGGTCAAACAACTTAGAAGAAATCAATAAAGTCCTGGAAGAAAACAATAAAGTACTGAAAGAAAATCAAGAAAAATCAATGAAACAAATGAAGGAAACAATCCAAGACCTGAAAAGGGAAATAGAAAAAATGAAGAAGACACAAACAGAGGGAATGCTGGAAATAGAAAATCTGAGAAAACGATTGGGAACTTCAGATGCAAGTATAATCAGCAGAATGCAAGAGATGGAAGAGAGGATCTCTAGCGTTGAAGATACAGTAGAAGAAATAGATTCATCAGTCAAAGAAAACACTAAAGCCAACAAAGTCATGAACCAAAATGTCCAAGAAATTTGGGACACCATGAAAAGACCAAACCTACAAATAATAGGGGTAGAAGAAGGAGAAGAATACCAACTCAAGGGCACAGAAAATATATTCAACAAGATCATAGAAGAAAACTTTCCCAACTTAAAGAAGGAAATGCCTATGAAGATAAAGAAGCCTATAGAACACCAAACAGACTAGACCTCCCAAAAAAGTCCCCTCACCACATAATAATTAAACAATTAAATGTACAGAATAAAGAAAGAATATTAAGAGCAGCAAAGGAAAAAGGCCAAGTGACATATAAAGGCAAACCTATCAGAATAACACCCGATTTCTCAATGGAGACTTTGAAAGCCAGAAGGACCTGGACAGATATAATGCAGACACTAAGAGACCATGGATGTCAGCCTAGACTAATATACCCAGCAAAACTTTCAATCATCATAGATGGAGTGAACAAGACATTCCATGACAAAGCCAGATTTAAACAATATTTATCCACAAACCCAGCCCTACAGAAAGCACTAGAAGGAAAATTCCAACCTAAGGAAGTCAGATACACCCTCAAAAACACAGGCAATAGATAAAGCCACAGCAGTAAACCCCAACAAAGAGAAGTACACACACATCACCACCAAAAAATAACAGAAATGAACAATCACTGGTCATTAATATCCCTCAATATCAATGGACTTAATTCACCTATAAAAAGACATAGGCTTACAGAATGGATATGAAAGCAGGGCCCATCTTTCTGCTGCATACAAGAAACACATCTCAAATTCAAAGATAGACACTATCTAAAAATAAAAGGCTGGGAAAAGACTTTCCAATCAAACGGTCTTAAGACACAAGCGGGTGTAGCCATCCTGATATGCAGCAAAATAGACTTCAAACTAAAATCAATCAAAAGAGATCAAGAAGGGCATTACATACTCATCACAGGAAAGATCCACCAAGATGAAGTCTCAGTTCTGAACATTTATGCCCCAAACACAAGGGCACCCACATATGTAAAAGAAACATTACTAAAGCTTAAATCACATATAAAACCCCACACATTAATAGTGGGAGACCTCAACACCCCACTTTCACCACTGGACAGATCTCCCAAATTGAAACTTAACAGAGAAATAAAGGACTTAACTGATGTCATGACCCAAATGGACTTAATCGATATCTACAGAACATTCCATCCTAACAAAAAAGAATATACCTTCTTCTCAGCACCCCATGGAACCTTCTCTAAAATCAACCACATACTTGGCCACAAAACAAATCTAAACAGATACAAAACAATTGGAATAACCTCCTGTGTTCTATCAGACCACCATGGTCTAAAGTTGGATTTCAACAACAACAAAAACTACAGAAAACCTACAATCTCATGGAAACTGAATAATACCCAACTGAATCACCAATGGGTTAAGGAAGAAATAAAGAAAGAAATTAAAGACTTCCTAGAGATCAACAAAAATGAAGACACCACATATCCAAACCTATGGGACACTATGAAAGCAATACTAAGAGGGAAATTCATAGCACTAAATGCCCAGATAAATAAGCTGGAGAAATCTCACACTAGTGACTTAACAGCACACCTGAAAGTTCTAGAACAAGAAGAAGCAAAGTCACCCAGGAAAAATAGATGCCAGGAAATTATCAAAGTGAGAGCTGAAATCAATAAAATAGAAACAAAGAGAACAATACAAAAAATTAATGAAACAAAGAGTTGGTTCTTTGAGAAAATCAACAAGATAGACAAGCCCTTATCCAAACTAACCAAAAGACAGAGAGAGAGCATCCAAATCAACAAAATCAGAAATGAAAAGGGGGACATAACAACAGACATTGAGGAAATCCAGAGAATCATCAGGTCATACTTCAAAAACCTCTGTTCCACAAAACTGGAAAACCTAAAAGAAATGGATAATTTTCTGGATAGGTACCACATACCTAAGTTAAATCAAGACCAGATAAATTATTTAAATAGTCCAATAACCCCTAACAAAATAGAAACAGTCATTAAAAGTCTCCCAACCAAAAAAAGCCCAGGACCAGATGGTTTTAGTGCAGAATTCTACCAGATCTTCAAAGAAGAGTTAATACCAATACTCTCTAAATTGTTCCACACAATAGAAACAGAAGGAACATTACCAAACTCCTTCTATGAGGCTACAATTACCCTGATTCCTAAACCAAACAAGGATACAACAAAGAAAGAGAATTACAGACCGATCTCCCTCATGAACATTGATGCAAAAATACTCAATAAAATACTGGCAAACAGACTCCAAGAACACATCAAAACAATTATCCACCATGATCAAGTAGGATTCATTCCAGGGATGCAAGGATGGTTCAACATACGAAAGTCTGTCAATGTAATACACCATATAAACAAACTCAAAGAAAAAAAAACACATGATCATCTCACTAGATGCTGAAAAGGCATTTGACAAAATCCAACACCCCTTCATGATAAAGGTCTTGGAGCGATCAGGAATACAGGGAACATACCTAAACATAATAAAGGCAATTTACAGCAAGCCAACATCCAACATCAAATTAAATGGAGAGAAACTCAAAGCAATTCCACTAAAATCAGGAACGAGGCAAGGCTGTCCGCTCTCCCCATACTTATTCAATATAGTACTTGAAGTTCTAGCCAGAGCAATAAGACAACATAAGGAGATTAAGGGGATACAAATTGGAAAGGAAGAAGTCAAGCTTTCCCTATTTGCAGATGACATGATAGTATACTTGAGCAACCCCAAAGATTCCACCAAGGAACTGATACAGCTTATAAACACCTTCAGCAATATAGCAGGATACAAGATCAACTCAAAAAAATCAGTAGCCCTCCTATATACAATAGACTAAGAAGCGGAGAAGGAAATCAGAGATACATCACCCTTTACTATAGCCACAAATGACATAAAATACCTTGGGGTAACACTAACCAAGCAAGTGAAAGACCTATATGACAAGAACTTTAAGTCCCTGAAAAAAGAAATTGAAGAAGGTGTCAGAAAATGGAAAGATCTCCCATGCTCATGGATAGGCAGAACTAACATAGTAAAAATGGCAATCTTACCAAAAGCAATCTACAGATTCAATGCAATCCCCATCAAAATACCAACACAATTCTTCACAGACATGGAAAGAATAATACTCAACTACATATGGAAAAAACAAAAAAACCCAGGATAGCCAAAAGAATCCTGTACAATAACACAACCTCTGGAGGCATCACGATCCCTGACTTCAAGCTGTACTATAGAGCTACAGTAATAAAAACAGCTTGGTACTGGCATAAAAACCGACATGTGGACCAATGGAATCGAATTGAAGACCCTGACATTAATCCGCACACCTATGAACAAATAATTTTTGACAAAGAAGCCAAAAGTGCACAATGGAAAAAAGAAAGCATCTTCAACAAATGGTGCTGGCAAAACTGGATATCAACATGTAGAAGGCTGCAAATAGATCCATATCTATCACCGTGCACAAAACTTAAGTCCAAGTGGATCAAGGACCTCAACATAAATCCAGCTACTCTGAACCTGCTAGAAGAGAAGGTAGGAAGTAGTCTTGAACGCATTGGCATAGGAGACCACTTCCTAAATAGAACACCAGTGGCACAGACACTGAGAGAAACAATCAATGGGACCTCTTGAAACTGAGAAGCTTTTGTAGAGCAAAGGGTACAGTCAACAAGGCAAAGCGACAGCCTACAGAATGGGAAAAGATCTTCACCAACCCCATATCTGACAGAGGACTGATATACAGAATATATAAGGAACTCAAGAAATTAGACATCAAAATGCCCAACAGTCCAATTAAGAAATGGGCTATAGAACTAAACAGAGAATTCTCAACAGAGGAAACTCAAATGGCTGAAAGACATTTAAGGAATTGCTCAACATCCCTAATCATCAGGGAAATGCAAATCAAAACAACACTGAGATACCACCTTATGCCTGTCAGAATGGCTAAGATAAAAAACACTGAAGACACCTTATGCTGGAGAGGATGTGGAGCTAGGGGAACTCTCCTCCACTGCTGGTGGGAATGCAAGCTTGTACAACCACTTTGGAAATCAATATGGCGCTTTCTTAGAAAATTGGGAATCCATCTCCCCCAAGATCCAGCTATACCACTCTTGGGCATATACCCAAGGAATGCTCAACCACACCACAAGAGCACTTGTTCAGCTATGTTCATATCAGCATTGTTTGTAATAGCCAGAACATGGAAACAACCTAGATGCCCTTCAACTGAAGAATGGATAAATAAAATGTGGTACATATACACAATGGAATACTACTCAGCAGAGAAAAACAATGACATCATGAGGTTTGCAGACAAATGGATGGATCTAGAAAAAATCATCCTGAGTGAGGTATCCCAGACTCAGAAAGACAAACATGGTATGTACTCACTCATAGCAGGATACTAGATGTGGAACAAGGATGACTGGACTGCTACTCACATCACCAGGGAGGCTACCTGGAAAACAGGACCCCAAGAAAGACACGGGGATCGCCCAATGACAGAGAAATGGAATGAGATCTACATGAACAGCCTGGACATGAGTGGGGGTAGTGAAGGGCGAGGGTCGAGGGAAAGAGAGCTTGGGGGAGCGGGAGATCCCAGCTGGATCAACAACAGAGAGGGAGAACAAGGAATAGGAGACCATGGTAAATGAAGACCACATGAGAATAGGAAGAAGCAAAGTACTAGAGAGGCCCACAGAAATCCACAAAGATACCCCGACAACAGACTGCTGGCAATGGTCAAGAGACAGCCCGAACTGACCTACTCTGGTGATGGGATGACCAAACACCCTAATTGTCGAGCTAGAAACCTCATCCACTACTGAGGGATCTGGATGCAGAGATCCATGACTAGGCCCTGGGTGGATCTCTGGGAGTCCAATTAGCGAGAATGAGGAGGGTTTATATGAGTGAGAATTGTTGAGACCAAGGTTGGATAAAGCACAGGGACAAATAGCCAAATGAACGAAAACACATGAAATATGAACCAATGGCTGAGGGGTCACCAACTGGATCAGGCCCTCTGAGTAGGTGAGACAGTTGATTGGCCTGATCTGTTTGGGAGGCATCCAGGCAGTGGGACTGGGTCCTGTGCTCATTGCATGAGTCAGCTGTTTGAAACCTGGGGCCTATGCAGGGTCGCTTGGCTCGGCCTGGGAGGAGGGGACTGGACCTACCTGGACTGAGTCTACCAGGTTGATCTCAGTCTGCGGGGAAGGCTTTGCTCTGGAGAAGAAGGGAATGGGAGGCGGGCTGGGGGGAAGGTGAGGGGGCAGGAGGGGAGAGAACAAGGGAATCCGTGGCTGATATGTAGAACTGAATTGTATTGCAAAATAAAAAAAAAAAAAAAAAGGATCATCCACTATGATCAAATAGGCTTTATCCCGGAGATGCAGGGTGGTTCAACATATAAAAATCTATCAATGTAATCCACCATATAAACAAAATGAAAGAAAAAATCACATGATCATCTCATTAGCTGCTGAAAAAACTTTTGATTAAATCCAACGCCCCTTCATGATAAAGGTCTTGGAGAGATCAGGGATACAAGGAACATACTTAAACATAATAAAAGCAATATGCAGTAAGCCAGCAGTCAACATCAAATTCAACAGAAAGAAGCTCAGAGCAATTCCACTAAAATTAAGAACAAGACAAAACTGTCCACTTTCTCCATATTTATTCAATAAAGTACTTGAAGTTCTATCTAGAGCAATAAGACAACTAAAGGAGATCAAGGGTATAAACTGGAAAGGTAGAAGTCAAACTTTCACTATTTGCAGATGATATGACAGTATACATAAGTGACCCCAAAAATTCTACCAGGGAGCTCCTTCAGCTGATAAACCTTCAGTGATATGGTTAGACACAAGAATAATTTTTAAAAAAATCAGTAGCCTTCCTGTATACAAATGATAAACAGGCTGAGAAAGAAATTAGGGAAACAGCACCCTTTACAATAGCCACAAATAATATAAGGTATCTTGGAGTAAATCTAACCAAACAACTGAAATACCTGTATGATAAAAACTTTAAGTCTTTGAAGAAAGAAATTGGAGAAGATATCAGAAAATGGAAAGATCTCCCGTGCTCATGGATTGGTAGGATTAACATAGTAAAAATGGCAATCTTCCCAAAAGCAATCTACAGATTCAATACAATCCCCATCAAAATCTCAACACAATTCTTCACAGACCTCAAAAGAACAATACTCAACTTCATATGGAAAAACAAAAAAAAAAAAACAAAGGTAGATAAAACAATCCTGTATAATAAAGGAACTTCCAGAGGTATCACATCCCTGATTTCAAGTTCTACTATATAGCTATAGTAATAAAAACATCTTGGTATCAGTATAAAAACAGACAGGTGGATCAATGGAGTCAAATCAAAGACCCTAACATAAATTCGCACACCTATGAATGTCTGATTTTTGACAAAATGGAAAAATTATACAATGATTAAAAAAATGTCTTCAACAAATGGTGCTGGAATAACTGGATGTTGGCATGTAGAAGATTGCAAACAGATCTATATCTATCACCTTGCCCTAAATTCAAGTCCAAGTAGATCAAAGACCTCCACATAAATCCAGTTACACTGAACCTGATAGAAGAGAAAGTAGGAAATAGCCTTGAACACATTGGCACAGGAATCAACTGCCTGAATAGAACACTAATAGCACAAAAACTAAAATCAACAATTAATAAATGGAACCTCATGAAACTGAAAAGCTTCTGTAAGGCAAAGGACATGATCAATAAGACAAAATGGCAGCCTACAGAATGGGAAAAGATCTTCACCAACCTGGCATCTGAAAGAGGACTGAACTCCAAAATATATAAAGAACTCAAGAAACTAGACATCAAAATACCAATTAGTCCAATTAAAAAATGGGATACTGAGCCGGGCAGTGGTGGCACACGTCTTTAATCCCAGCATTCAGGAGGCAGAGCCAGGCAGATCTCTGTGAGTTCGAGGCCAGCCTGGGCTACCAAGTGAGTCCCAGGAAAGGCACAAAGCTACACAGAGAAATCCTGTCTTGAAAAAAAAAATGGGATACTGATCTAAACAGAATTCCCAACATAAGAATCTCAAACGGCTGAGAAACACTTAAAGACTTGTTCAACATCCTTAGCCATCATGGAAATGCAAATCAAAGCAACTCTGAAATACCATCTTACACCTGTAATGACAGCTTATGGTAGAGAGGATGCAGAGTAAGGGGAACACTCCTCCACTGTTGGTGGTAGTGCAAACTTGTACAGACATTTTGGAGACCATGGCAACTCTTAGAAAAGAAAACATTTAATTGGGGCTTGCTTAAAATCTCAGAGGTTTAAGCCATTATCTTCATGGCAGGGAGCATGGTGGCATGCAGGCAGATGTGGTGCTGGAGAAGTAGCTAAGAGTTCTACATCTATATCCACAGGCAGCAGGAAGGAAGAGACAAGGCACTGGGCCTGTCTTAGGCTTTTGAAACATACAAGGCCATACCTCCCAATACTTCTCAAGTAGTGCCATTCTCTGATGACTAAGCATTCAAATATATGGCCTATGGGGGCTGTTCTTATTCAAACCACCATATCTTGATTGCAGAGCAATCAACTTTAATTCTGATACCCAATCTGCTTTGTACTGAAAAACATAGAAGGCTGCTTACCAATACTGGATCTTCCTTATTAAATGAACTCCAGTTTTGCTCAGAGTGAACAGGTATCCACCTAAATGTCTGTTTTCCCCAGAATCCTTAGAAGTGGATGTAGCATGACACAGGTATGGCCAAACAGACAAACAGAGTCTTCTGGTAGAGAGGTTTATGGTTGGTTTCTGCTTTCTTGGTAACAGGAAGAACTGTGCTGGTCCGTTCCTGAACTCATCAATGCTAATAATATTACACATGCATACATGTGTGGGCACATGTGCATTCCCTGAAGTCTGTGTGTGTGATGACTGGTTGTCAAGTAATAAGGAGGAAAAAGCTGTGAGAATTGCATAGATTCTAGCTTGAGGCTGTTTTACCTCTGAACCAAGCCAGCGGCTCTCTGGTTAGAGGGATAGAGAGAACACATTTGCTAATTGCACGTTCCATTACTTGCAGCAGAGAGAATTCCCAAGTGCCTTTGATGCATTTGTTCATGTGAGTATGAGAAGTCCACGTTCATAAGAGTATGCTGTCTGACTTTCAGGGATCACATGCCCTGCAAAAGTCAGGGAATATGGTGGTGTAAGCTGGTCAGAGATCTCTATGTAGGGACTTCTGATGACTCTTGAAGAGATCTAAATTCCCTTCACCCTTTCTCTGTAAGATCAGGTGTGCTTACATTGGAACCATGACAAAAAAAAAAAAAACCTAGGGAATGATCCCATGACAGTCAGCCTAGAGATGTCCATCACACACTTCAGGGATATAAATTTCTCATGAGAAAGGCAATTGACTTTTCCTTTGAGAAATGAGTCAGATGATTCCAGAAGACAGTTGTACAGAAGAACCCAGGCCGGAAGCTAATCATCTCTTCCCTACAACCCAGAAACACGCTGAAGTTTAAAGTTGTTACCTTGTGTTCACAATCCTTTCTTATTGTTAGAAATGGCTGTTGGACAGTGACCAAGGTTGATGAGAACCAGTGTGGTAACTGAAGAATGGCTTTGAAGGGTAAAAAAGCCTGTATTGCCAGTGACTGTTGTTGTTGGTTGTTTCTACCTTTCAAAATGATTTTAACTAATTTGTTGAGAATTTTATACAATGTGTTTTGGCCATATTCACCCTCAACTCTTCCCCTTAAATGCTCCCAGATTCACTCAACTTCCCCTCTTAACTTCTCCCATATCTAACCCCACCTCCCTACCTCTCCAACTTTGTACCATCTTTTTTTCTGTCCTCCAATTTGTGCTGTCCATGTGCTTCTGGATTACAGTGACTCTTAAATATACACAGCACATCTGTAAAAAAAGACTTAGATCACACCAAAGCCCTGCACAAATACAGCTGCATAGGTTATGCACTGTACAAAGTTCAGGCAGTAATTGTATATGGTAGCTGCATCTGACTGTCCCAGGAGCAGCACCTGTAGTGTTGACTGTCTCCAAGGATACTCCAGCATCTTGTCACTCACCTTCAGAGACCTTGCTTTATTTATCACAATTGTGACACACTCACAGTACTATTTATTGAGTTTCTAGTGTGTGTATGGTGCCTTTCCAGGCACATAGTACACAATGGTGGACTCCAAGGAGCCTTAGTTTGCCCTTATAAAGCTGGTGTCTAATGGTGAACATGAAAATTGTCAAGTGAACTTAGACAATGAACATGCTAAATTGATCAGTAGTAGGAAAGAGATACATTTGTCACAGAAAGACTTAAAATGGGGGAATTTGATCTGGTCTAAAAAGTCAGGGCAGGCTCACATTGGAGTCTAAAAATGCAATGAGTATTATTGGGGCACAGAGAAGAAACAGTGACTAAGCATGGTGGGTGCATACTTTTAATTCCAGCACTTGGGAGGCAGAGGCAGGCAGATCTTTGTGAGTCTGAGGTCAGTTTGGTCTATATAGCCATCCAGGGCTACATGGTGAGACCATGTCTTGGAGAGAGAGAGAGAGAGAGAGAGAGAGAGAGAGAGAGAGAGAGAGAGAGAGAGAGCAGCATTACATGCTGAGGGAACAGCAAAGTTCCAAAGTCCTGGGATAAGAAGAAAGATGTAGAGGAATGAGAGAAAGCTAGGCTGCTGTCTTAGCTAGGACCTCTATTGCTGTGAAGAGACACCATAACTACGGAAACTCTTATAAAGGAAAATCATTTAATTGGGGTGGCTTACATTTTCAGAGGTTTAGTCCATTATCATCATGGCGGCATGCAGGCAGACATGGTGCTGGAGAAGGAAGTGAGGGTCCTACATCTTGACTTACAGGAGCAGGAAGTGGTCTGAAATAGGCACAGCTTGAGCACAGGAGACATCAAAGTCCATTCCCACAATGACACACTTTCTCTGACAAGGCCATACTACTTCAATAAGGCCATGTCTTCTTAGATAGTACCACTCCCTATGAACATTTGGGGACCAATTACATTCAAACTATCACATTTCACTACCTAGACTCCATAAACTTGTAACCATATCATAATGCAAAGGGCATTTAATCCAACTTCAAAAGTCCCCATAATCTATCACAGTCTCAACAATGTTTACAAGTCCAAAGTTCAAAGTCTCTTCTGAGATTCATACAATCTCTTAACTGTAATCCCCTATAAAATCAAAATAAAAAATGGATCACATACTTCCAACATATAATGGCACAGGATATACATTACTATCAAAATGTAGCAAAGGGAACATAGTGAGAAAATACTGGACCAAAGCAGGACCAAACACCAGCTGGGCAAACTCCAAACTCTGCATCTCCTTGTCTGATGTCAAAATGCTCTTCAGATCTCCAACTCTTTTCTTCTTTGTTGACTGCAACACACTTCTTTCCCTTAGTCTGGTTCCATTTCCTGTTAGCATCTTTCCTGGGCAGGTATCCCACAACTTTGGCAACTCTAATATCCTGGGGTCTACAAGGCAATCCAGGCTTCTCCTTCATAACTTCACACAATGTCCTCTCTGGGCCTCCATTCGGGGACACCTCTGATACAGGCCTGGATTAAGCAGCTTTCCTTAGTTGAGGAGGGAAGTTTCGTAACCACTTTCTTCTGTCCTTGACTCCAAAACCAGAACCATGTGGCCAAAGCTGCCAATTTCTGCTGCTTGCTGGGGACGGAACATGGCCCTCTCATTCAATTACATCTTCACCAGCTTTCTGGTTTTGATGTTTTCCTTCACTGCCTAAGCTTGGCTGTTCTGAAATGGATCTGTAGACCAGGCTGGCCTCAAACTCAGAGATCTGCCAGCCTTTGCCTCTGGAGTGCTGAGATTAAAGGCACACACCACCACACCTGGCTCTAAGCTTTTCTTTAATCCCACACAAACTGGGTGGGACCTTGCCCTGAGGCCACAACTCCCTTTATTCCATTTCTTAATCTGTTTATCTCCTTGAACACAGAACTTAGCACCATTCCACTTCCTGGTGCTCCTTATCTCCTCAAATTGTATATTTTTTATTTTTACTTCCCCTTTTCATTATAATTTTCATGAGAGTTACCACTAATAACCATATGACAGAGTCTATACTAGGCCAATGAAATTAATCCAAAACTTTTCACTTACCCTCAGGTAGACTCTTTGGATAAGGGCAAAATGCAGCCACATTCCTCACCAAAATACCACAAGAATGATCTCTAGGCAACATACTAAAATTCATCTCCTCTGAAACCTCTTGAGTCAGGCCCCCACAATTCATCAAATCATTCAGCACCACTGTCTTCCATACTCCTACTAGTATCACCCCTTAAGCAGCACTTAAAGTGTTCAACTGCTTTTCTAATCCATAGTCACAAGATTCATATTCCTTCAGACAAAAGCATGCTCAAGTCTATCACAACAATATCCCATTCCCTGGTACCAACTTCTGTTTCATTTAGGGTTTCTATTGCTGTGAAGAGACACCATGACCACAGCAACTCTTATAAGGGAAAAACATTTAATTGGGTGGCTTATATTTTCAGAAGTCTAGTTTATTATCATCATGGTGGGACATAATGGCATGCAGGTAGACATGGTGCTGGAGAAGGAGCTGAGAGTCCCACATCTTGATAGGCAGGTAACAAGAAGTGGTCTGAACTAGGTGTAGTTGAGCATAGGAGACCTCAAAGCCCACCCCCACAGTGACACACTTCCTCCAACAAGTTCACACCTACTTCAACAAGGCCACACCTCCTAATAGTGCCATGCCCTATGAGCTTATGGGGACCAATTACATTCAAACTACTACAATGCCATGTGAGGTGGGGCTGGGTGTAGTGTTCAAATTTGAAGCACAATTTACCTTTCTTCAATTTTGTCAGGGAGGTGGATTATTTTATTTTATTTTTTAGATAATCTTGCTATGTATCCCAGATTGGCCTCAAACTTAAGATATTCCTGCCTCAGCCTCCTGAGTGCTAGGATTACAGGTGTGCATGGACATACTCTGTGCCATCTGAAGAACCGAAGCACCCCCATTTCAAGCAAGCCCCTCACCCCAGCTTGAAACAGGCCTGAGTTTCAAAATTCTCAGAGCTGCTGACATGGGTCCCAGGACAAAGTCAGGATGTTTGAAGGACTATCTGGTAGCAATTGTTTAACCACAGAATGTCCCAATGCTGGAGATGGTCAAAATACAAAGTCAGTATGTTTGAAGGACTATCTGGTAGCAATTGATTAACCACAGAATGCCCCAATGCTGGAGGTAGTCTATAAAGTTTAACAAACAACTGGTTAAAACTACAAAGTAAGATAACACAGAAATTCTGAAAAGCCCCTAAAACTTGAGCCAATCAGAATTGTACCCGTATTCACACCCCTAAATGATGTAACCTTGTGGGTTTTGCCTTTAAAAACTGAGCTTGCAGAGGGGCGGGCACCTCCTCTAGCCTCCGCTGTTTCGGGGTGCTCAACTGAGGTCCCTGCTGTGGCTTGAATTGAAATAAACCTTGCTTTCGCATTTTGGTGAGTTCATGTCTCTGGTGGTCTCTTCGGGAGTCTCACTCCCAGGGCACAACACCATCCACTTTTGTAATTTCTTTACAGAATATCTAACAAAGCAACTTAATGAAGGAGGGGTTTATTTAGCCTCACAGTGTGATGGTGCAGTCTGTCATGGTGGAGACGGTGTGGTGGGGATGTAAGACAGCTGTCACACTGCGTCAGAAATCAGGTGGCAGGTAGACGAATGCTGGTGCTTGCCTTGCTTTCCCTGGTTTATTCAACCTTAGATCTTAGCCTATGTGATAGCACTGACCAAAATTATTATGAGCCTCCTCACCTCAGTTAACCTACTCTAGAACCTTCCTCACAGACATGCCCAGGGGCTTACCATGTGGGTGATTATAGATCCTGTGGAATTGATAGTATTAACCACCATACCCAGCCACTATATTTTTAAAACTCTGCTTGGACCCATGTCTTCACCTTCTGCCCTGTCTAAGCAACAACTTTGCCTACTGTATATATCACCATCTGAGACCTGTCATGTGGTTCCATTGAGCCACATCACAGGATGAGAGGTTTCCTCGCACCTGGTGGGGGAATCTAAAGGTAACCCCAGTACTGTTCTATCTCTCCATTTCCAAAGAACCAGGGCTCTTAAGCAATGTGCTTCCCCAAGATGGGACCAGAAGGGCTGTCCAAACAGTCTCCACTTACCCTCTCTACCATGCATTAAGATGCCATGAAAACAAGCCCACTTCTTCCCTTTTGTTCCTTATCTTGGCCTGTAGAATGATGATTCTTTCACCATTCCTGTGGGACATGAACAGGAGTCAAGAGAAAGCACAGGTTCTTTCCTTAGAAGGGAGGGTTAGCTTTGTGCAAGGCCTCTGGGCTCAAAATGACGGACAGCATGGCTGTGGTCCTCGCTGGGCTGTGCTTCCCCCATAGGATCTTTGACAGAACACCCAGCTAAGCTGAGACTGGTGCCCCCCCATACCAGAAAAGTTGGTGATATTGCAATCCAGAGGTGTACTTAAGATGAAGTCAGGTGATGCCTAAAGCATGGGGCGCACAGAATAACTGATCAATCAATCCTAACTCTTTTTTACTAAGTATAGGGAGGAGAGGGCAAACTTTCACTTTGCAGAGAACTTTTTAAGTCACTGAGGGTGATAGCAGTTTCTCACTCCCTTGAGCTTGTCATCTCCCCAACTTCAGACACTGGAATAGAAATAAGATGGCTGGCAACAGGGCTGGAGAGGCCCCATCAGTACTACTACTTTGTATCTGCTGTATGTGTGTGCATATTTGTGTATATGCACATGTATATATATATGTATGTGGAAGCCAAGGTCAGCCTCTGGTCATTTAACAGGTGCCAGCCACCATCTATCTGTCTGTCTATCTATCTATCTATCTATCTATCTATCTATCTATCTATCTATCTATCTTCATCATCATCATCATCATCATCATCATCATCATCATCATCATCATCTATCTGTTGATACTGAGCATTCACTTGCCTGGAACATGCCAAATAGTCTAGTCTGGGTGGCCAGGGAGACTATGCCTCCCTGGCATTGGAATTACAAATGTGTAGTGCTGTGCCTGGCTTTTTACTTGGGTCCTGGAGATAAATTTCATGTCCACTTGTTAGGAAGGAGAGCCATTCCCCCTGCCCCTACCTTGTATCTTTGTGACTGCTCCTAAGTCCAGGGTCCCACAAATGATGCCACAAGTAGTCTCAACACTCACTCACTCTAGGTTTTGCAGATTGAGATTATGCTTGGCCTTGTTTATTTACCTTTTTGTTTGAGCATGTAGGCATTTATTCAGACAGACCTTAGTATTCTAATCATGATGTTTGCTAGGTGGGTAGAGCATCCTTTGAGACTTTAGAGGACAATGGTCCTTGAACTTCTGAATCTCTATTAATGTTCAGACTAGTTCATCTCAGTCAATCTCCCTTTACATTTAAATCATGGGACAAATTGAGCTCTGTAGGCAGATGGATCTGGGTGTGATCTGGAGTTAAGTTCATTTTCCATCTCTAAGCCTCAGTTTCTTTATTGATGTAGAGATATTCTCTATACTTGAGCTGTCTGGTTGGGCACAATCATTGATAATATCCATAAAGTGCCTAATCCAGTGTTAGACACAGAATCGGGAGCCAGGAGCTGAGACTCAACACAGTAAATCTGATAGTGGTTTTTGTCATCACTGTTATTCAATATATATTGTTTACACTATCCAAAAGTTGATTCCATTAATTCAGCTACATAAGAACAGCATCTTGTAGTTAGTAACAGAGAGGGGATAGAACACCCTAGTGAGATGAGAGACAATATCTACAAAAGTTGTGAACTATTTTTGTTCTTAAGAGATTGACAACCCTGACGGGCAGCAGTAACACACACCTTTAATCTGAGCACTCGGGAGGCAGAGGCAGGTGGATCTCTGTGAGTTCGAGGCCAGCCTGGTCTACAGAGAGAGATCCAGGACAAGCACCAAAACTACACAGAGAAACCCTGTCTCCAAAAATCAAAAAAAAAAAAAAAAAAAAAAAGATTGACAACCTTGAAACAAAGTTGCCAGTGGTGTAGCTCTTGGGGAGACAGGGATCACTGAGTCCAGGATGAGCAAGAATTATGCTTCCCTTCTGCAGTACAAACGTGCTGCCCACCCTGGGAATTGCTTCTCACTTATAATCTCAAAAACTAAGAGTTGTATTTGATTGGGAAGGCCTGCTAGGCACTGGGAAACCTGGGCTTAGTATCTTTGTCTATTGGGTATCACTCTCAGGAACATGTGTACTGGTGTGTCTATGTGCCTCAACATTCTGGAAGAAGCTCAAGCTTTAAAGATGAGAAGGCTTCCAGTGAGAAGGCTTACATTTCTCAAAGCTAATCATTTAATTCTCTCTCTCTCTCTCTCTCTCTCTCTCTCTCTCTCTCTCTCTGTCTCTCTGTCTCTGTCTCTCTCTGTGTGTGTGTGTGTCTCTGTCTCTGTCTGTCTGTCTGTCTGTCTCTGTGTGTGTGTGTGTGTGTGTCTGTGTCTCTGTGTGTGTGTGTGTGTGTGTGTGTGTGTTGTGTGTGTGTGTGTGTGTGTGTGTGAAGGCTCCCACAGAGCAGGAATTTGTACTTCTTAAATGCCCAGTGACTTGGAGAAAGTTTAACATGTTCTTCTCCATTGCTCTCTCTAAGTAAGAGACTATCTCAGGCCACTGATGTAGTGCATGGATGTAAATCCCACTGGCATGGAATTAAATTAACACTACCACCTACTAAGATAACTCGAGGCTGTGTTTAGGGATGACATATAAAATTAAATTAATTCAGTTACAAAGCTTTTAAAAATGTTTAAGGAAGGTTATCATTAACTTCCCCATTTGGATTATTTCCCACTGTATAAGGGCATCAAAATATCACATGATAGTCTACCTGTACAGGAAACTGAAACAACAATTTTTGAAAGATAGTGAAATTAGGGCCTACAAAGATGGCTCAGTAGATGGTAAAGCATCTGCCACATGAGCCTAAGGACCCAAGTTTCACCTCCAGAATCCATATAAGAGGCCAAATGTGGTAGCACTTATGACACCAAAGCTGGGGAGACAGATACAGGGGGATCCCTGGGGTCTACATGACAGCCAGTCACAGTGAGAGACCCTGTCTCAAAAGGCAAAGTGGGTGATATAGCTAGAGTTTTCCTGCCTTACCCACGGTCAGGACAAATCTCTGTCACCCGCCAGTCCCACAGCCGCTCAGACCCAACCAAGTAAACACAGAGACTTATATTGCTTACAAACTGTATGGCCGTGGCAGGCTTCTTGCTAACTGTTCTTATAGCTTAAATTAACCCATTTCTATAAATCTATACCTTGCCACGTGGCTCGTGGCTTACCGGCATCTTCACATGCTGCTTGTCATGGTGGCGGCTGGCAGTGTCTCCCTGACTCAGCCTTCCATTTCCCAGAATTCTCCTCTCTCCTCGTCCTGCCTATACTTCCTGCCCGGCCACTGGCCAATCAGTGTTTTATTTATACAGAATGATATCCACAGCAGGGTGACATCCAAGGAATGACACTCAGGGTTGACTTCTGACCTCCACACTCTCGTACACACTCATCCATACACACAAGCACCTGCACATATAAAAATGAACACAGAGAGAGAGAGAGAGGGAGAGAACATTAAATAATTAACCTTGAGAAATGTAATGTGCTAAACCCCTCTACCACCCCTCAGGAGATGCACTCCAGGCTCCAGAAATTCACAACTTTTACCATTCTCAGGTCACAGACCCTTCCTTTGGGGATGAGAACAAATATCAAAAGCAGCGCTGGGCATCATGGTTCAGGAGTGTGACTGCACTTCAGCCTCTCTTGGGTGTTCAGCAAAACATCTCCCCTTACCTCAGGGAACTCTTTCATCAGGGCTCAGATTTGAAAGAGGCAAAGCAGAGACCATTTGAGTTTCTTTCTCTCCTGTGATGGGTGGCCTTGGTGGTCAACCTGACATGATAGAGGGATGTCTAGGACCACTGAGGCACCGCTGTGTGCATCTGTAGTGGCATTCCCAGAGGACACTGGGGTATAACACAGCAACTGAGCAGAGAAGGCTTGCTCAAAACATGGGAAGCATCACCCATTTAGCTGAGGGCCTGGATGGGGAAAATGTTGGAAGAAGAGGAAGCTTACATGCCAGATCCACTCTGTCTGAGCAAGTGCATCTGTCACTGTGGCGTCTGTCACTGCTGCTGTCACCTGGGGACACCAGACTCCAGCTTCTGTGGCCTCTCAATGTGGATTTAACATCAGACACTCTCCAGGAAGTTTCCAGGCATTCATCCTCAGACTGGGGCTGCAAAGGTGCACAGCTTCTCAGACTAAGCAGCTACTGGGTTTTTTACTCCTTCATCATCCAGATACTGTGGTTGGAAATGATCCTACAAATCTACCACCCTGTATATATTACTGGTTCTTTTCCTCTAGATAACCCTGACTAATCTACCTCCTTAAGCCCCATTGGAATGACAGAAGGAATGGTGGAAGAAAGGAATGGAGGGGAGGAAAGAAGGGAGGGGGGAAATGAATGATATGTGACTCTGAAGAGCAGAAATAGTTCAATTCTGGGTATTTTCTTTCTTTTTTTCATGTATAAGTGGTGTGTGTATGTGTGTGTGTGTGTGTGTGTGTGTGTGTGTGTGTGTGTGTGTGTGTGTGTTCTCTGTAGGCAGGGAGCACATGAATGTGTACATGAATGTGGAACCCTGAGGATGTGGAGAATCTTCCTTGCTTGCTCTTCTACCGCACGTATTGACGAGGGTCTCTTAATCAAATTAGAGCTTCACTGATACTGCTAGACTTACTAGCCATCTGCCTCCTAGGCTGGAGTTACAGACAAGCTGCCATGCACATCTGGCATTTATATGGGTTCTGAGGACCTAAGGTCTGGTCTGTTTGCATGGACACCAGGGGCTTTCACCACTGAGCCATCTCACTAGCCTGCATTGTGGGCATTTTAAGGCCATAACCAAAAACTGTATGCAGAGCTATTGGGCCCCAGATGGTCTCCATCACCTGATGTAATTAGACAATACGCCCTCCACACACAGAACTGGGAACTTGTGAATAACAAGCAAGAAGCCTTAGGACACTCTGGGATACTGGAGATGGCAGAGGTAGACAAGGGAAGGAACAGGTAAACTCTGTGGCTTTCTGCTCACCTCTCTTATCACATGGGCACTCGGAGGGTTTCCATCTAGAGACACTAAAAGCTCTATGAGACAAGATGGCAAAATGTTGAAATACGTCAGTTCCTAAGTGAAGAGACCAGCTCTCCTCTTCATCACCCTACATGGAGTCCCACTCATTGTCAGTCTTGTCCCCATGCCCATCCCTGACCTTGATGACAGGGAACTCACACATGTCTTCTTAGAGCTCTGTTTTTCAACCATGAGAGTGCCATCCTTATGGGCTTCTTCAATGGAAAAGGAACAGACGCAGACCCACCACAGCATGTAAACAAAAACAGCCACTTGGGCTGATAAAAACTGCCGCAGGAGCTGGAGTCATGGATCATGAGGGCTGAAACCGATGGTTTCCATTAAGAGACGCTGGGATTTTTCTTCTTCACACAGGGTCTCAGATATTCCAGGCTGACCTTGAACTCCACATGTAGTTGAGGATAACCTTGAACTCACGATTCTCCTACCTCTGTCTTTAGAGTGTTGAGACTACACGCATGTGCCACCATGCTGAGTTCATGTAGGGCTGAGCTCAAACCCTGGGCTTCATGCGGGCTAAGCAAGCACTCTGCCAACAGAGCTACACCCCAAGTCCCCAGCCCCATAGTTTTTGACACAGGGTCTCTCTTTCTCTGTGGCATTCAGGCTGCCTTCAGCTTTCAGCAATACTCCTGTCTCCTGAGTGCTAAGATTGCAGGCATGAGCCACCATGAGAGGCCAGCACTTTTTGAGTTTTAAGAATGTAATGTGAACATGTTTGCCCAGTGGACACACAGCTTAATTCTAAAGCAGTCTTCTTAGGGGAATACATATCACTCAGGGGGCTAGATGACGAGCCCATTATAACACAAGGAGCTGAGTTTGAACCCCCTGCTATCTGTCTTAACACCTCAGGAGGTCCCTGCTCTTCTGAGTGGTTCCCTGCTTCCAAGTAAAGCCAGTGACAGAAAAGATTTCCCCCAAAAAAACAAACATTCCTGTCATGAACTTCCTTCTAGGTCAGTGGGAATGAGCTGACTGTTAGTAGACTCTTCAAGTCCTTTGCTAAGGGACTGGCTCCCCAGAGATGTGTCCAGTCAGTCCCTGAAAGATTCTAGGCTTGTTCTTCATTGTGACCAAGATTTTTAGTGCTGAGACTCAATATGACAGCCCCTGAGAAATGCCAGAAGACAGCAAGAAGTGAAACCCGCATAGCCTTAAAATGCATTATTGATGTCTGACTTCATGGAGAACGAGGCGATTTTGAGGAATTCTTTTCAGTGGAAAAAAAAAAGCCCTTTGCTTTAAATAAATAAACAAGCGCTCTAGTTTCCTTTCCAGTTGCTTTGATAAACACCCTGACAAAAAAACAACTTAGGAAGGGGGTTTATTTTAATTTTAGCTCACAATTCCAGGGTACAGTCCATCACTGCCAGGAAGCCAGGACGGAAACCTGAAGCAGCCGGTACGATTTATCCAGTTACCATTTTAACTTTTTTTGATTATTCGAGGGCAGTCCTTGCTGTGGTGCCAAGGCTGGCCTTGAACTAAGGATCCTTCTGCCTTAACCCCTGGAATTCTATGGATATAGCTGTGCACTTACACCCCAGACCCCTATTACCTTCTGTTTTTGTTGTTTGTTTGTGGGACGGGTTTCGCTGTGTAGACCTGGCTGGCCTCTGTACAAAAGGCAGGTTCATACTCAAGAGAATAAATGCATGTATGCTTACCACTCAGCTTGCTTTCTTCACTTTATACAGTTCAGACCAGCCCATGAAATGATGCTACCCACTTTCAAAGTGGGTCTTCCCACCTCAACTAACCCAGCTGAGAAAAATCCTATACAGGAATATCCACAGGCTAACTGGATCTAGACAACCCCTCATTGAGAATCTCATCCCAGGTGATTGTAGATTGTATCAAGTTCACAGTTAAAACTAACCTTCATGGGAAGTAGATAAAGTCAGCACGATGGTAGAAATCCAAGCTCACAGGCTCTCACGAGTATTATCACTTCAAATGACAGCAGGGTTTCTGTAAATTTGGTGTTTGTTGCATCCCTCTTGTTCTCTGGATCCCACTATTGGCAGTGGTGCAGAGCAGGCAGAAGGGTCATCTAGTGTATCTGATCCATCAAAGCCTTGGCTGAGATTTAGGAAACCAGGAGTGGGAAGCTTGTGTTACGGCTTCTGGGTGGAGAGCATCCTTGGCAACGCCAGTTTTGATTGCTACTTCTATTCACAGGAGGCTGTTTCTTATGGGAATTCCCTCTACTGCCTAAATTCCTCACTGTGGCTAAGAAAATGTGATTGGGTTTGGAGTTGGGCTCATATAGAAGCCCTGTCCATGTCCCCCATATTAGCACTTCATATACATACTCAAAAGAAAATGTGTTTATGAGGCTCTTTATCCCCTGGAGATATGTGGGTATAAAGAGGATGAATCAGGAAAAGGGATGCAGACTCAAGTCTTTTTTTATGAAAAATATATTCCGTCCCCATCATGAGTAGTGAGACATGATGAACAATTCAGTGGTGTTTTCTCTTTCTTGTAATGGGAAGCTCACGGTAAAGGGCAGCTTCACTATTCCTCCACAATGTTACCTTCATTCTATAAACCATGGAAGTCAGAGCACTGTTACTGTGTTAGAAAATAATGTAAAGCTATTTAGTCCAATGCCCTATCACAGATGGAGAAACTGAGGCAAGGTGGTTAGGTTGGTTGCCTTATCTACAAAGAAAGTTAAAGGCAGAGCACAGCTAAAACTCACTCACATGTCTCAATCCCTGGCTGAATATCATAACAGATGATATTTAAAAGGAGAATCATCAGGTTTACATGATTTGTATGTGGGAGGGAGCATGTGCATATGTCTGTATGTGTATGGAAGTTCATGTTCATGTGTCTGTGCCTACATGTGGAGGGTAAAGGCCAACCTTGGCTATTGTTTCAGGAGGTGTCCCCCATAATTTTTGAGACAGGGTCTCTCTCTGGGACCTGGGGTTCATCGATTCAGCTAGACTTGCTGACCAGCAAGCACCAGAATCTGTCTGTCTTCTCATGTTAAGATCACTGTGCATGCCTGTAGGTGCTGAGGATCAAACTCGGGTCCTTGTGCTTGCATAGCACACACTTTACCAACTGAACCTCTACCCTCTGCTCCACGTGACTGCAGCATTTGCCAGTGGTAGACAGGAGGCTGAGCCTGGGTTGTTTCCTTCTGGGAGCCCTGAGACCTCAGAGACTCAGCTCCTCACACTTTTCCTCTGTGCTGTGGCACTTCCAGAATTTGATAGCCCCAAAGGAAGAAGCAGTGCGGTCACCCAGCACTTGCAAAATTCTAAGAAAACATTGCCATGTGGATGGCAGGTTCCACAGTGTTCTCTGTCTTCTGTGTCGGAATCCACAGGATGCCAAAAGACAAATGCATTTTTCTCTTCCAAATTATTCCTCCTACAAATGCTAAGCATCTCCATCTGGGAGGCATTTAACATGTCGAACAGCTATTGCTGGTCTGTAGGAGGACTCGCCAAGTATCAACCGTCTCCCCAAAATAGCTCCCCTTATTGCTTCAGGAGCCGCCAAGACTCATCTCAGGCAGGAAGAGGAAAAGAGTATGTGTTGAGGTCCAAAAGTTAGAGGAGAGTGAGTGCAATCAGGCCCTGGTTGGGTTCACACCCCTACTCTTCCCTCCAGAGATGTGTCATGATGAAGGAATGTACAGGGGCAACATGCCCCCAGATGACTGTCTCCTCTTTCAGCTGACACTTGAAGTTCATCCAGATATGTAGAACACATTTTCTGCTGGACTAGTTTAGGAAAAGTTCCATAAAAGATGGCAGTGGTAGGAATATCTGAGATTGGGGTAATACCCAAGACTTTGTCTTTATCAGTTTTCCTGCTTTTTGACCTGTGAAGTCCAACCAGCAGGGATGAACACTGAACTAACATCTCCAATAATCCATTCCTTGCCTATCAGGTGGACTTAGTTGGGCAGGGACATGGGACAGAGACAGATGGTCTCCATCATCACAGAGTACTGAGCAGTAGGGAGGTGTTGTACTTTTATTTCTGTTGTTACAATAAAATGCCCTGACAAAAGGCAAGTCAGGGGAGAAAAAGTTTATTATGCCTCATGATCCCCGGTTACAGTGCATTATAGAAATCAAGGCAGCAGGAACTTAAAACAGCCACATCACATCCAGTCAGAAGAAGAGAGAAATAAACACATTCATGCTTTGAGGACTTAGCTTAATTTCCTAACTCTTACACAGTCCAGTGTAGCTAGAGTTTTCCTGCCTTGCCCACAGTCAGCACGAATCTCTTGTCACTCGCCAGTCCCACAGCTGCTCAGACCCAACCAAGTAAACACAGAGACTTATATTGCTTACAAACTGTATGGCCATGGCAGGCTTCTTGCTAACTGTTCTTACAGCTTAAATTAATCCATTTCTATAAATCTATACCTTGCCACGTGGCTCGTGGCTTACCGGCATCTTTACATGCTGTTTGTCATCATGGCGGCTGGCAGTGTCTCTGACTCAGCCTTCCACTTCCTAGCTTTATTCTCCTCCTTGTCCTGCCTATACTTCCTGCCTGGCCACTGGCCAATCAGTGATTTATTTATTGACCAATCAGCAACACACTTGACATACAGACCATCCCACAGCAGTCCAGGATCCAAAAACAGGAAATGACACTGCTTGCAGTGGGCTGGATCTCCTCATGTCAGTCAACACAATCAAGATAATTCCCCATAGACATGACCACAGGTAGAACTATTCAGACCATCCCTCAATGAGACACTCTTCCCAGTTGATTCTAGATTATATTAAGTTGACAATGAAAACTAACCATCAAAGACAGGTGCATGAAATATGACCTCAACTAGCCCTAAATCTAATTAGGGTGGAATATTGTAGAAACTAATGACACAGATTTTACAGGAATTGGAAGAGGTGGAATTTGCTCCTGGGTGTGTAGCCAAGGAAGTAACTCCTTCTGTTGAGTTGGGATTTGAACACAGGGATATTAGTTGAGAAAAGCATCTTCAGTACAAGGAACAGCTTGACAAAGGTTATAAACCTGGCTGGAGGAGAGGCTCATTTTGTTATTCTTTCCTCTCTTCATTCATTGTCAGAGACTTGTACGCACAAGAACAGAGTATGATCATATGCTCAGAGCCATCACTGCGCATGCTGAGGTACATCAGACACGACCTTAAGGTGCTTTCGTGTGGTGGAGCAGAAGGGTTGAATGTAGAACTCAGATGACTCGGATGCTCAAAGGACCTCATGAGACCAAGGAAGAACAGGAGGAATGAGAACTTGACTCAGGCGTGAGAGACCACGAAAGATAATGGAGAAGGGAACAGTTAAACACCAGTGATGAGAAAAACAGGGGCTGTGAGAGGCTCAACAAGGCCACAAGCTCTGAGGCCAGGCTGGAGGCAGTTCCCTAGTTGGATGTGGGGAGCTGATGGTGTTAAGTTAGCTTGGGGGAGTCCCTTTGTTATGCTCTGGCTCGGAGCTGACTCACACCCTGCTGGGGTTCTGCTGGCAGCCTGTGGTGGGTGGAAGGTGTAGCTTGGAAAATATGCAAAGCTCCTGTCTGCCACTTGTTTGTCAGCATTCACATCCCACTTTGTGCTGTTGTTTTTCTTTTCTCTGTGTGCTGGCTTCAGTTGCTGATGGCTTAGTCAAGGGCAGTAAGCACAAAGCTGATCTCTATGTTAGATGCCCGTTGGAGGGGGTGGTGCATGTGTATGAGAGACAGAGACAGAGACACAGAGATAGACTCTCTGTGGGGTTTACGTTAGATTACAATAGTTGTCTAGGTTTATTATCATAATCAATGATTCTTTGTGCATTTAGTCCATTAATTTCTTCTGTTTGAATGATAATTAATTGTCTAGAAAGATAATTTTTAAACATTTTATTTAGGTATCATGTGTATGTGTGTGTTTGTGAGTGTACACATGCCACAACATATATGTGGATGTCACAGGACAAGTTGCAGGAGTCAGTTCTCTTCTTCCACCATGTTTTAAAGATCAACTTCAGGTTGTCAGGCTTGGTGGCAAGGGCCCTTATCCTCTGAGTTATCTTGCCAACCCTAGTGTGGTGGTTTGAATGTAATTGGCCCCCATAATCTCATAGGTAATGTAGTTGATCCCCATAATCTCACAGGGAGTGGCACTATTAGGAGGTGTGGCTTTGTTGGAGTGGGTATGACCTGGTTGGAGGAAGTGTGTCATTGTGGGGGTGGGCTTTGAGGTTTCCTATGCTCAGGATACTGCCCAGTGAGTCAGTCAACTTCCTCCTGCTTTCTTGTCAAGATGTAGCCAGCACCATGTCATGGTTGCACATTATACTTTTTCCATAAACACAATTTTTGTAGCCTTGTAGCGTACTTTGGGAACTTAAGGGGGATAATAGGCATTAATATAATTCTATTAAATGTGGAATTTCTGCTATTGATAGGAGCAGCAGGGAAGATGCTCCAGTTAAAAGAACTCAGGGACTTGAGAAATGGCTCAGCAGTTTGAGTGCATGCCACACTGCTCAGTCCTGAGGACTGGAAAATGGGAGTTCAGATCCAGCATCCATATAAAAATCTGGGCATCCAATGGGATAGTGACAGAAGAAGATACCCACATGCCCTCCTTTTGGCTCCATTTGAGCACACTGACATGTGCATCACATATACAAGTGTGCAAATATTTACACATACATGAAATAAATCCTTTTCAGAGAATACAAGATAGGGCTTATATACACATGCCTGGTATTCTCTGGATTTCTAAATCCCATGATTGAAAGATTTACAACACGCCCCCACGGTCAGGCGTGTTCGCATATGCCTGGCGGACACTTCCGTCTAGCCAGGCCCAGGTCAGGATAGCCATTTCCGGGTCAGGGCATCTCGCGCGACTGAGATGCGTGACGTTTCACTGGCCACGTAAGCGCGCAACGTGGCCATGTGACCTACGCGCTTGCGTGTAGTAGTGACGCTGATCTGTCCACGCCCAGCATTTAAAATCAGGCGCCATGCTCCTGGCTTCCCCTTCTCCACACACGTGTTTCCCGCAGGCCTGTTCACTCTCTGTCCCTTTACCTTTAATAAAACTCTTTGTTAGCGGATTCTGTCGTGTTTCGTGGCATTTCCTTGCTGGGTAAGAACACAACGCAGCTAAAAAACTAACATTTGGTGCCGAGACCGAGCGGGCGCTTCCAGGCGCCCTGCGCCTGGAAGCCCGTAAACCGGGGACTGCAACACTCTGCTCCGTACGCGACAGACCGCTCTCCATTTCGCCTGACCGCAAAAATTACATGCAACACCGCTTTCTCCGATTGGTGAGTCCCCCCATTTTTGGCCAGCGTAAACGGTTTCCTGAATTTGTGAGAACGACCGTTGATCGTCCGGCGCCTCACAATTATTCTTGAGACCGGGGGAACCCCCGGCCACGGTCTTCATTGGCTACGGTCGGCCCCTATCGCAGGCCTGAGATTTCTAGCCCTCTCCCACGTCTGCAGCCTGAGATATATCTCGCGTTGGGACCACCGCCGTTGGGTGCGTCCTGGGGGCCACGTGGGGCCGACGCGTTCATCCGACTTGACGAAGCGGCAGACGCTGTCTGGATTCCCGGGGAATCCTTTCCTCACGTGGCAGGGGTCCCCGCTTCTGTGGCTGACGAGCCAAGGAGCGGCTTGTGCCCGGTATCCGTCCTTGGCCTTGGGGACGCCTGGGGCCTTGGCTCCGGATCACGTTTGTTTTTTTTCTTTTTTATTTTTTTTCTGCCTCTCTGCTGCAGACATGGGAAACAAGGCTTCCAACCCTGTTACTCCTTCCTCTCCGTTAGGCTGTCTGGTTGAAGCTTTAAAACCTCTCAGTTTAATGCCTCACATAAAGATTCCTAAGCTAATTCGTCTATGTTCTAAAAAATGGCCAAAGTATGCTTTAGAAAACAACAAAAAATGGCCGCCGAGCGGCTCTTTAGATCCCGATATTTTACGGGAGTTATCTAATTACTGTCAGCGCTCAGGCAGATGGAAAGAGTTTCCGTACATAATTGCGTTTTTCTTTCTCAGTGCTAAACCATCTCTTCTGGATTCCTTCTCTCCTGCTCATATGCTCTTAGCTATGCCTGAACCGGAGGATTCTCTAACTCCGGAATCTCTGACTCTAGATCCTGCTAACGAACCTCCACCTATTCGGCCTCCAGCTCCGGCTCCTAGAACTAACGTTCCTACCGCTCCTCTTCCGGATTCTTCTTCTAAACCTGTTCCTTCCTCGGCAGCGGCCAGTTCCAAAGGCCCTGCCCTAGCTCCAAACTTCACTCCTCCTACTACCCGCTCTCGGGCTGCTAAATTGCCGGATTCCAGCCATCCAAAACCTTCCACTGTTCTCCCTTTGCGAGAGGTGGCTGGTGTGGATGGACTGATTAAAGTTCATGTTCCATTCTCTCTAGCAGAACTCTCTCAGATAGAAAGTAAGCTGGGTTCTTATACTTCTAATTCTGCTGCATTTATTAAACAATTTCAATATATAACTCAATCTTATAGTCTCACCTTTCATGATATATTCATGATACTTTCTAATAACTTACTTCCTGAGGAGCGCAGGCGGGTTTGGGAGCAGGCTAGGATTCACGCAGACGAAATCCATCAAACTAACCTTTCACACCCTCCAGGAGCTGAGGCGGTTCCTGACCGGGAGCCACACTGGGATTATAACACCCAGGGTGGCTGTCTAGCCAGAGATAGGTTTATTACCTGTCTCCTGACAGGTCTCCGTAAGGCTGCCCTAAAACCAGTAAACTATGAAAAACTAAAAATGGTTATTCAAGATAAGGACGAAAATCCGTCTCATTTCCTAGAGCGGCTCACCAAGGCTCTACTTCAGTTCACTAGCTTAGACCCAGAGAGCCCTGAGGGCAGGCAGCTGCTAATGACCCACTTTGTCTCACAGAGCTTCCCTGACATTAGGGATAAACTTAAACGTTTGGAGAATGGCCCTCTAACTCCACAGGCAGATATGCTGGCGATAGCATTTAAGGTGTACCATGGTAGAGATGAAAAAGCCCATAGAAGGAGCTGCCAGATGCTGGCAAGCACTGCCCGACTGGCTCCCCGAAAGCCGTCTGGTCCCTGTTTCAAGTGTGGGAGAGAAGGCCATTGGGCCCGGGCTTGTACCGCCGGCCCACGAAGGGCACCGACAAAGCCTTGTCAAAACTGTTACCAAAAGGGTCACTGGTCAGCTGACTGTCCTAATGTCCCAAGTGACATAGGAACGCCAGATGAAGACCAACCCCCAGCTGACTTTGTAGGCTTGGCTTACAGCGAGGACTGACGCTGCCCGGTTTCCGCCCCGGCCACTCCCATCTCACACAGGGAACCTAGGGTAATTATAAAAGTCAATGGGCGCCCCATCTCGTTCCTTTTGGACACCGGAGCTACCTACTCTGTCCTGAGAGAGTTTTGGGGGCCCACCTCTCCTGCTCGTCTCCCTATTGTCGGGGTTGGGGGACAGCCTTATCTACCTCACCAGACACCACCACTTAATTGCATTTTCAGGGGCATCCCTCTCACACACACATTCTTAGTGGTGCCAAGCTGCCCTGTACCTTTAATGGGGAGGGATCTTCTAGCTAAGGTAGGAGCGTCCATTTCTTTCGCTCCACATATTCGCCTCATCCCAGACGCGCCAGCAGCTCCTCTCCTCCTTCTCCTAGCCACTCACTCTTCTGATTCTAACAATTCTTTTCCCCTACCAGCTTCTCAGGTAGACCCAAAAGTCTGGGATACCCAGAACCCTTCTATTGCTAGGCACCATCAGCCTGTTATTATCCAGCTACAAGATCCTGCCAGGTATATCACCCAAGCTCAGTATCCTCTCTCACTCCAGAGCCTGAGAGGACTTAAGCCTATCATTTCTGACCTTCTCAGGAAAAAGCTGCTTCGCCTAACCTCTTCACCTTTTAACACTCCCATTCTTGCAGTTAAAAAGTCTAATGGAACCTACCGCCTGGTTCAAGACCTCCGGCTCATTAACTCTGCAGTGGTCCCTCTCCATCCTGTAGTGCCTAACCCTTATACTCTCCTGTCCACTATCCCTTCAGGAACCTCTCACTTCTCAGTTCTAGATCTCAAAGACGCCTTCTTTTCTATTCCTCTCAGTCCTCAGTCTCAAAATATCTTTGCTTTTACCTGGACTGACCCTGACACTCACCGGTCCACACAGCTGACCTGGACTGTTCTGCCACAGGGATTCAGAGACAGTCCACACCTATTTGGTCAGGCTCTGGCCTCTGACCTGCTTTCTCTGTCTCTCCCTGGCTCTAAACTAATACAGTATGTAGATGACATTTTACTCTGTAGCCCGTCCTTACAGGTTAGCCAAACTAACACCTCTGCTCTCCTAAATTTCTTATCCAGCCGGGGTTACAGGGTATCTCCTTCTAAAGTTCAGTTGTCAACTCCCCAGGTCACCTATTTGGGTCTATCCATTACTCCAACTCACAAGGCTATTACTGTAGACAGGAAGCGTCTAATCCAGTCCCTCACAGTCCCTTCTACTAAACAGGAGATTCTGTCTTTCCTAGGAATAGCTGGCTTTGTACGGTCCTGGATTCCATCTTTTTCTCTCCTTGCTCGCCCCTTATACGAGGCAGCTCAGGGCTCACCGCACGAGCCCCTCCTTCATCCTGTCACTAAACCTTTCCATAGGCTCCAGCAGGCTCTTCTTCAGGCTCCAGCGCTCCATCTCCCAGACTTAACCCGTCCCTTCTCCCTCTATGTAGCAGAGAAGGAGGGATTTGCCCTGGGAACTCTAGGGCATCAGCTGGGACCCTCCTTTGCACCTGTAGCCTATCTGTCAAAGAAGCTAGACCTTACCAGTCAGGGCTGGGCACCTTGCATCCGTGCCTTAGCAGCTGCAGAGCTCCTTATTCGGGAATCAAAGAAGCTAAGTTTTGGGTCATCCATTACTGTTTTCTCTCACCATAACCTGTCCCATCTTTTAACTTATAAAGGCTTACAAACTTTACCTCCTTCCCGAGTTCTTTCTCTCCAGGTGGCATTACTAGAGGATGCGACGCTTACTTTCCGGACCTGTCCACCTCTCAATATTTCAAGCCTCCTTCCTCAACCTAACGGTGACTATTCTCCTTCTCATTCCTGCACTGAAACCTTAGAAGAGCTGTTACCTCACCCTTCACACATACAGGAGGGCACATTGCCTCAGGCTACTTGTACCTGGTACACAGATGGCAGCTCCTTTTTACATGAAGGGACCCGTAAAGCAGGTTATGCCATAGTGTCAGATACTGAGACAGTGGAGGCACAGGCATTACCTACACACACCACTAACCAGCAGGCTGAGCTGATAGCTCTCACCCGTGCCTTCCAATTGGCACAGGGACAATCCCTAAATGTTTACACAGACTCCAAATATGCTTTTCATATTCTCCTGTCCCATGCTGCTATTTGGAGGGAGCGTGGGCTTCTCACAACAAAAGGGGGATCCATATCTAACTCAGGCCAAATAATGGCCATGCTGGAGGCTTCCCACCTCCCCAGGGCTATAGGAATTGTCCACTGCCGGTCTCATCAGACCGATAGCTCTATCATCTCTAGGGGAAACAACCGGGCTGACCAGGCAGCCAGGACAGCGGCCCTCCAGGGCCAAGTCTCACCTCACCCACCACAGGGAATCCATACAGTACAGCCTACACCCTCACAGGGAACTCCAGACACTAGACAAATTCTTTCCTATCTACACCAGCTCTTTCATCCTAATAATCTTGCTCTGTCTCAATTCGTAAAAGCTCACCTGCAGCCCACCTCGGAGGATTTACAGTTCTTAAGAACTCTTACTGCCTCTTGTGAGATCTGCCAAAAAACAGATCCCAATACCAAGTACAGGAGTCAGCCTTTTCCCACCCACCAGGCTAGAGGTTCCCTTCCAGGGACTGACTGGCAGCTCGATTTTACTCATATGCCCACCGTCAGGAAAGTTAAGTATCTCCTTGTGATGGTGGACTCATTTTCAAATTGGGTGGAGGCATATCCGGTTTCTAATAAGCGGGCTCAGACAGTTGCAGACCTCCTTCTCCGAGAAATTATTCCTCGGTTCGGAGTCCCTGCTTCTCTCCAGTCTGACAATGGCCCAGAATTCACTTCTCAGGTCTCTCAGACACTAGCTAAGGCGTTAAATATTCCCTGGAATTTTCATATCCCATACCGTCCTCAATCCTCAGGAAAGGTGGAGCGTACCAACCGGTCTTTAAAAACTATTCTTACTAAGATGTCACAGGAACTTCATCTCGACTGGGTAAGATTATTGCCTCTAGCTCTCCTCAGGCTCAGGGCTCTTCCTAAAAAGCCTCTTTCAATCTCTCCGTTTGAACTAATGTATGGAAGGCCAGTTCTAACACCAGGTCTTTTATCCAAACCTCCAACTATTCCAGATAGCCTGTTAACTCCTCTTTTATGTCACCTAAGGTCTATTCTATGGAGCTATGCAGACTGTTCATTACCTCAGCCGTGTGACAATAATTGTCCACCTCCAATACATATTGGGGATCAGGTTCTTCTCTTTCCTCCAGGCCAGCGCCCTTCACCCCTTTCCCCTAAGTGGCAGGGACCCTTCAAGGTAATTCTTGTGACTCCTACAGCTGCTAAACTCGAGGGCTTTCCTCACTGGGTCCACCTGTCTCATCTAAAACCTTTTATCTCACCTCCACCCCAGAAAAATCTCTCTTCATATACAGTGAAACAAACAGGGCCTCTCACTCTCAAGCTCCAGAGGACACCAGGATCCACTGCCTTGTCACCAATTCCAGAGGAATAAGGTATCACCCCTTCCTTTCCCAACCAGGGCCACACAGAGCCGGAGGCAAAAAGGACCATCAATATCCAGGCGGTAAGGAATAATGCAATACAATAATCTATCATTCTTCAATACTCAGCAACTGATCACCTGCGTTTCCTAAATGCTAACCTAATAAGGGAAACAGGTGCCTTAAATAAACTACCTCTAATAAGGCTTGTCTCAGATAAAAATTAAGCAGAGTACTAAGGCCAGATCTACCTCAGGTAAATATCACATGTCTCTATCTGGACAAGCCAGATCTACCTCAGACAAATACAAACTCCAAAATAAAATAATAATGATTCTTTCTCTCTAAGTCTTTCCTATGTCAACAGTATCTTGTCAAACAGAAGGTTCCTAGCCACAGCACGGAAGGTTCTCAGCCACAGCACGGATGGACAGCTGCAGAACGAGGGGACGGCAGAACTTCATTCCAGGACCTGCCCACCATCATTCCAGGACTTCACAAGATACTCTCTCATCCCCCTGCCCCCAAGAGCCAACCAACGCCCACTATTCAGCTGGAAGCAGTCTTTGAGAGAAACGTCGCCCCCATACCCAGTCAACCACAATTTTTTTCTTTTTTAAAAAAAACAAAGAGTCAGGAATGAAAGATTTACAACACGCCCCCACGGTCAGGCGTGTTCGCATATGCCTGGCGGACACTTCCGTCTAGCCAGGCCCAGGTCAGGATAGCCATTTCCGGGTCAGGGCATCTCGCGCGACTGAGATGCGTGACGTTTCACTGGCCACGTAAGCGCGCAACGTGGCCATGTGACCTACGCGCTTGCGTGTAGTAGTGACGCTGATCTGTCCACGCCCAGCATTTAAAATCAGGCGCCATGCTCCTGGCTTCCCCTTCTCCACACACGTGTTTCCCGCAGGCCTGTTCACTCTCTGTCCCTTTACCTTTAATAAAACTCTTTGTTAGCGGATTCTGTCGTGTTTCGTGGCATTTCCTTGCTGGGTAAGAACACAACGCAGCTAAAAAACTAACAATGATAGTTCTGATTCTTTGTCAGTTGGCATTAGTGGATTTTCTAGGTTTTCATTCATCTTATTTCTTTGTGATGCTAAGAACTATAGTGATTCAGTCTTGGCTCCCATCAGCACCACACCAAGATAGCAAGGCTTCTCTCTGTTTGCCCGTGTAATGCTTGCTTTGTTTTCTGAGGTGGGTAACACTGTTTTAGAACACAGGAAAGCACATGGTGTTGGATCTGTGCAGGATGTGGCTGCGACCAGATTCAGGCCTACCCTAATGCTTCCAGTTGGCGTTGACCAAACCTCCACTGCTCTACCTGTCTTCTCCAGCATCCAGATCTCTTGGAGAACCGGTGCCTTGTGTGGCCCAGGAGTTCTGCAGGGGACTTCTGCTGTCTGGTGACTTGGTCCACTGTCAGCTGGTGATAGACAAGAGCTATTCTTCTGTTTTTCACTTTTTTCCCCTCTTTTTATTTAAAAGTTTTTTTTTTTTCATTTTACATACCAGTCACAGTTTCCCCTCCCTCCCCTCCTCCCACCCTCCTCATCTTCCCCCACTCCACCTCCCATCCACGTCTCAGAGCTATTCTTTACAATGTTAGCAAAGGTATCCTTGACTTTGAAATGTCTGCACTATTTGTATGTGGTGGGGGGGGGCAGTAGTTGTGTGTGAGGTATTTGTGGGAGAGCAGTATTTGTGTGTAGGGCAGTATTTGTGAGGGTATTTGTGTGTGATGTGGTTTTGTAGGAGGATATTTGTGGGGGGACAGTATTTATGTATGTAGTGGTATTTATGTGTTCAGATACACACACACACACACACACACACACACACACACACACATTCTCACACACACACATAGAGGGGGGGAGAGAAAAGACAAACAATTTGTTCCTCAGTCACTCCACTTTGCTGTTTGAGACCAAGTCTTTCACTGGCCTGAACCTTGTAGATTTAGCTGGGCTGGCTAGCAAGGCCCAGTTATGTGCCTCTCCACAACCCCAGCAAAGCCAGTACAGCACATCTTACCTGTCTTTCCCCCACCCCATGAGTTCTGTGCACTGAACTCAGGAACTTATGCTGGAAAGGCAAGAATTGCACAGACTGAGCCATCTCTCCAGGCCTGATTCTGGCGTTATAAAAAACTAGAGCAGAGATGGAGATTGAATTGTATTTTATTTTTTTAAAAAAATCTTTTGATATTTGATGGTGGTTTTTGGCTTTTGACCTGCCGATGTGATTAATTATGTTCATAGGTTTCTGAATATTAAATGATGCTTGATATTAAGTCTACCTTGGTTTCTTGGAATAAAATCTATTTGGTCACGGAGAATTATTCCTCACAGCACAGCTGAATTAGGTCTGCTGGAGTTCCCTCAGCTTGTTTGTATCTGCATCAATAAATAATATTGCCTTGGCGCTTTCTCTCTCCTTGGCTATTGTTACCAAGTCTTTGAGATAGATTCATGCCAACATCACTGATGAAATCAGGACATATTTCTTCTTCTAATTTTTTTCTGAAATAGTTCTATATCTTGGGAGTTATTTGTCAGGATTTTGAGAAAAAAGCATTTAGATTTAAAATAAATTAGGTCTAGACTGTCTTCAGATTTTTCCCCCTCCTCTCCTCCCGTCTCCTATGTTCTTCTAGAGATAAGGTCTTATTATATGGCCCAGCCTGGTCTTGAACTCACTATATAGTCCAGACTGGCCTTAGACTCCTGAGCCTCCTCAGAGTGCTGAGATTTCAGGTGTTTGTCACACCTAGCTCCTTTGAGTTATTTTTATAGGATCCACTTTTTTTCCATGTAACTGACACCATCAGATTCCTGTTAGGTCATTAGAACTCATGTTTACCTGGAAACCCATAGGTATCGTTAGGATTGTCAAAGCTATTTAGCATATGGCTATTCATTCGCTTAGCATTTTACAATTAATTTTTGTTTGTGACTTTTTTTTTGTCTACATGTTTCCCCTCCTACTGAGGGTTCCTGTAAAGCACTGGCTAAAAGCTTAGGTGGAGCATTGTTAATGATACTCTAGTTCTAGCCCTGCCTCTTGGGTGACCTGAGGCACATCGGCTCCCCACTTCCTTCCTCAGTTCCTTCTCTGTCAGCCAGGGGTGAAGATCCTGTCTTTGTAGGATTGTCAATAATGGATTTTTCTTTATGTTCATTTACTTATTTGGGAGAGTTTATATATATACATGTATATACATGTGTGTGTGTATATGTATATGTATATGTGTGTGTGTGTATGTGTGTGTGTGTGTGTGTGTGTGTTTGCACGTGCACACATGTGCTAGAGCATGCATGATGAAGGCAGAGGACAACTCTCTGGGGTTAGTTTCCTTTCCACTATGTGGGTGCCAGGGGTTGATTTGGTCATCAGGCTTGGTGGCAAGCACCTTCACCTGCTGAGCCACCTGTCTGGATCCTGGTAATAATGGTCTTAACCAATCCCAGGCACATAAGTACTCAGTAATTTTCATGACTAGTAAAAACAAAACAAAACAAAACAACAACAACAAAAAACTACACTTGTAAGGGAAACAGCATTTAGTTTTGCAATATTAATGTGTATTATTTATTCTAACTTTGGTGTTGAAAACCCTGATCTTTGTTTCTTTCCTTATTTTCTCTCACTTCCTTTGAGAAATCCTCACTGGCACACCATCCTTACATTGAGAAACGCTCGTTGGTGCATTGTCTTTACATTTCTTGCATGTTCACTATGAAATTTATGGCTATGACCCAGGACAGTGACAGTTTGCACACTGTCTTCTTGGTTCATGAATTTCTGGCTGATAATTTTTCTCTTCAGCTAGCATGTTATTTAAGAGAGGGATTTTTACTTTGTAAAGTTTGGGATTTTTATTTTAGTTTTCATCTGCTACTTTAATAGTTCATTCGTTTGGATTTAAACGAGTATTTTCTGAGCTCAAGAGGTGGCTCAAATGAGTTAAGAGAGCTCACTGCTCTATCAGAGAGCTGGCATCCCTCCCCCCCACACACATATGAGCACGCATGCATATGCACACACATATACTCAGATGCACACATACATATGCACATACACATACATGAATGTTCAGCAACTCTTTTTAAAAATGAGTATTTTCCATTGCACATGCTCAAGGAATGGCATTGTATATTTTATATATAGCTAAAATTAATATTTCATGCACATGCCCAGAAATAACCTGACCTACTGCTGACTGCTTTGAATGTGTATGAATTAATATGACATACAGTTTGAAATTGTATTAATTAAACTCTTAAAAGGAATTTCATTGTATTCTGAATGTGATGTTTAAAAATGTATTCAATCAGTATCAATTACATTATGCAGATTCCATGTGTCCTTGTTTATTTTTATCTCATTATTCTGTCAAAAACTCTGAGTGTGCAGACCTTACACCCCAATCTGTTTGTGTCTATTACTAGTCATTTTAGCTCGAGGTATCTAATGAGTTCAGCAAGCAAACATTTATGACTGTCTGCCCTGCGAGCTGCATATTTATTAGTACAAACATTGCTGGTGTTCTAGTTTAGAGTATTTTGTTCACATTCTGTAGCACTTGACATTCTCTGAAGCCCCCGGTTTGATTTCTGTTTGCACTGGGATGGTCCCTGTTTGTCCATTCCTTTGCATCAGACCCAAATATGTACTTTTGTTTTAAGCTGAGCCAGGGCAGACACAGGACAAGCTTGCATTTACAATTTTGATTCAAACTCAGATCCTCTGACCTTTAATTGGGGAGATTAAAGGTGGCATACAAAGGATGAAGTTCAAAGCTAACCTCGGCCAGCCTCTAGTCCTATGGTCTGAGGCTGTGAACGAAACAACCAGGGGTAGATTTTGGGGCATGTTGTTTACATGGAATGTTGAATGTATCCAGAGACCTGTGGCCCCAGTAAAAGTTGCAGCATAGTATTGAAGATGAGAGCTAAGTAAATCAAGTAGATGAGGTGAAGAAGTTGAAGAGCTACTTGCCATGGGATAGAGGTAGGGGAAGGTGATGTTTGAATGACTGTGTGGAACTTCTTGATCAGAATTCTGAACAATAATAGGCTCTGGCACTTAAACAAAAATCCAAGCCTGAGCTTTGCTCCTCTATGAACTGTGAATTTATAATCATTAAAGATGCAAAGGAAAGAAAACAACTGAATGTCAGTTACATTGGAGATGACTCATGTTTTGAGCTGAGGCTGTAACCCATGGATATCCCCCAAGCTTTCAAAATCAGCAGAGTGTGTGTACTTGTTTGTGAAGCAGCAGTGTGGACAAAGATGTCTTTGTAGCTTTTGGGGTTGGAATGCTGACTTCAATTCTATCAAAGAGCTATCCTAAGGAAACTCCCACCCCCAAGCATCCCATCTGGCTGTGTGGCTTGTGTGCATACATGTCCACTCACACAGGGTTCTTAACTCTGGCTGAACAGCAGGGTTGGTTGAGTGTTTGTCATAACTACTTATGTCCAGTTCCAACACTGGTACTTTTTTAAAAAAATTATTGTGTCTCTCTGAGGTGAGAGCCCAGATATTCTTTTATAAAGATTCATGTATTCAATTATTCATTTATTTTGTGTTTGTGTGGGTACTTGCACATACCTATGGACGTCAGGGAAGGATGTCAGATCTCCTGGAGTTGGAGGTACAGACAGTTGTGAGTCACTCAACATGTGTGGGTATGGGGGACTGAACTCTTGACTTCTTTATGAGCAGCAAACACTCTTTACTGAACCATCTTTCCAGTCCCTCAGATATTCATTTAAAAATTAAACTCCCTAGGTGACTTTAATTTACAGCAATGGCTAGTTATCTCTGGCAAAATACTGCTGACAATTGACTTTCTATTGTCCAAATCTGGCAAATAATTGTGCTTTTCTGTAGCCAGAGATTCTCTGGATGAATCTCTCCCACCTTCGGTCCCACAGCTGCTTATAAAGTAAACACACAGAGGCTTATATTAATTACAAACTGTATGGCCTATGGCTCAGGCTTCTTGCTAGCTGACTCTTACAACTTAACTTAGTCCATTCCTATTAATCTGTGTTTTGCCTCGTGGCTTTGTGACTTGCTGGTACTTTCACATCTTCCTTCTTCGGTGGCTGGATCACGTCTCCTCCAACCCCCACCCTTCTTCATCTCCATCTTTAGTTTGAATGTACTGCCTAACCTTATTCTGCCTTGCCATTGGCCAAACAGCTTTATTTATCAAACAAGGAGAGCAACACAAAATTCACAGCATACAGAGAGACATGCCTCAGCACTTTTCTTTGGAGGTGTCCACTTGTTCATCTGGCCATATCCTCCTGTTTCATTTGTGGGTCTATCCCTACCACTTCCTATCCATATGGTTTGAGATGAGTGCATACCATGATTGCAAGTAAAAGGACTTGTGGGCGTCAGAGAGCATCCATTAAGACCAATCAGATGTCAGGGCCACACACTTGGACTTATCCCTGGTAGGTCAGAGGAGCTGGAGCTAGCCAAGATCCTGACAAAGGAACATGTATCGTAAGATAAGACTGAAAGACAGAGAGACTATGACCATTAATATCTCCATCTTATGGTAGGCTGAGTTGTTCCAAATTCCAAAGTCCATCAGCAGACGAAAGGAGGTTTACTCAGAAAGGTCAGATATAAAATTAGCCTGAAACAATTTTCTATACATTGCTCACCATTTTAAGTAACAAATACCTTGAAGTTTCCACCTCTCTGTTCACCTGAGTAGTCCTAAGGTTTAATACTAGTAAAGATAGCTAGGCCTGGTAACACAGGCCAGTTACTCCAGATTGCATTCAAGGCCAACCTGGGCAATTTAGTGAGCATTCTGTCTCAAAATTAAACATGTTGGCACAAAAGGAGGGAGATACAGTTCAGTGGTAGACTGCTGCTTAGCATGCACAAGCCCCTTGGCTCCCAGCACCAAGAAAATCAACAAGAAACCAACTGGTGTAACTTAGAGTCTGGTGAGGGATTTCTGGTTCTTTAGACAATGCTTATATTCCAGGCAACTAATGCCCAATCTCCATTTTCTGGGATAATTCAAGGTTTTTGTCTGGACTGTTTCTTACTTTCAACAAAAAGAATCCATACCATCACTGAAATGTTCATTCCAGGACCTCTATAATGTCATCCCCTGGAGGGTTTCTTTGGATGTTTTCTCAAGGTCTTCAAATATCAATTGCACAGCAGGTAGGAAAAAAGTTCTAGAATGCTGTAGAAAGATGAGAAGAAAAAGCAAGAACTTCAAACAGTAAAACACAGACCACACTTGTGTGTGTATGTGTGTGTTTGTGTATGCATTGTTGCACACACAGGTGTGTGCATAGGGGGCAGAAGTCAATCTCCAGTTGCTGTTCAGGAGCAGTCCACCTTGGGTTTTGATGCAGTCTCTCACTGGTCTGCACCCTGCTAATTGGCCATCAAACGCCATCATTCTATCTATCTCTGCCTCCCCAAGGTTGGAATGATTACAAGCCTAAAAACACATAGGTTTTTCATATGGGGTCTGGGGCCTACTTTATCAGCTGAGCCACCCTCCTCTACACATAGCCTTTTAAGCACTGGTGGTTTGGACTATTGTAGTGCATTCCTGCTGAGCTCCTGGCCTGGTTCTGGAGAGTAGCACATAGCCCTAATCCTTCCTTTGTTTAATTATACCTTTTGTTTCTCTTACCTTTTGTTTCTCTTTTTGCCCTGTGTGAATCTCCTGAAAGTCAAGGATCAGAGAGTCCCCTAAGGATCAAAGGCCTATGCAAAACTTGGTTCAGGAAACCTGGAAAACTGTGGTACCTGATAAATCAAGTAATTTGCACTTGGCATTTGGTCTCTGGGAACTCCTTTTAGGTTGCTTTGAAGGTATGGAAATTAACTGGATAAATTGTAAATAGAGAGTAAATAAAAATGCCTAGGTGAAGGCAAAGTGCTTTAGTCCTTCTAGGCTGGACCCCCCTGCAACCATGAAAGGCTATATTCATTCTTAAGATGACTCTGAGTCTTCATTCGATGGACTCGTGTGGACCCACATACCCATGGCGAGACACAGTTACAGACTTTACTAGAGGCATTTCCCCAGAGCCGTCACAGTAGATTTGCAAAGTAATCCTGATGGACAGATGGACATAGGATGAGTGTGAAAACAAGACATAAGGAAGGGGCTTATAGAAGGAGAGGGATGGAGGAAGGATATAAATAACACTACGGATGTTTGAGAAGGCCATAGGGAATCATATTCCTTTCTGTGTACTTAATCATACATGTGTAATGCATGTGTGTGTGTGTGTGTGTGTGTGTGTGTGTGTGTGTGTGTGTGTGTGTGTGTGTTTTAAATGAAGTTATGACACTTGGGATGATAAGAG
This sequence comes from Peromyscus eremicus, assembly GCF_949786415.1. Classification (NCBI taxonomy): domain Eukaryota; kingdom Metazoa; phylum Chordata; class Mammalia; order Rodentia; family Cricetidae; genus Peromyscus; species Peromyscus eremicus. Next base: position 85,255,830 of record NC_081416.1, on the reverse strand, counting down.
CTATAGACTATCTAAAATCAAGAGCTATAGACTATCTAAAAAATTTCTAGTGCCTGATATGGGAAATATCCCTTTAAGTTACTGGTCTGGTAGCAGAAGTGGGGGATGGGGGAGTGGGGGTAAGGTATGGCCTAAGAGACATTCATAACAATACAGGCATTGCCCTTGATTACTTCCCAGAAACTTAGGGTTAGACCCTGTTGGTGAATACACCCCATACTTTAGACATAGGATTTGGAGAAACTGAGATGGAACTGACCTGAAAACTCCTCCCTGAGGACTAGCTCTTATAGTATCAGAGGTGCTATGCAAGCTGTCAATGGAGAAAAGCAATTACAAGTCCTACCCAGCTGTAAAGCCTATGAACCACAACAGTGACCAGCCTGGCAAGGTAGCCCCAAGGGTACAATCGCAGCACTTACATCTTAAGATTACCATGGCTGTCTAATTGGGCTTACACTGCACCCAATAGGAGAGGATTCAAACCCAAAGAAATACCCATGGCTGCTGAGGTCATGAACCCTGGAGGAAAATCTACTATTGCCACTTTCACAAGTGCATTCACTGCATTCTCAATACTCATCCTTATACCCACAGATTAAGTGCAGAATTCACCCCTCATCAGAGAAACTTCTTCTTGCAGCAGACCAAGAACATCACAGAGATCCACAACTCACCATGGGGTGCCCAATGCCAGCTGCCACATACATCTGCAACACCAACCCGGCACTTATGGCTCAGGGAATACTGTGGACGAGGGGCCAAAAAAGACATGTGCTATGAGGTAGTGTCTTCTAGACATGACAGAGGCACTATACCCATGAAATCTCAACAATATGACAACTTAAATGAGACCCATACAATGACAATACCAGTTTGCCTGCCAAAATAAATGGGAAAAAAAATCTCACAAGGCCCTATCCTTAGATGAAGAGCTACAGACAATTAATGGCCATTGGGAGAAAAAGAATCAGTCTTCTCTAGGGATGAACCCCTTAAAAGGTTATTCAGCCCCAAGCAGTCAATACTAAACACATGCAAATACAAGAAACTCTATATAGGCTTGGCAAGTTGTATTTGTGTGTGTGTGTGTGTGTGTGTGTGTGTGTGTACAACAATAATAATTGAAGAGGTTATGAATTTGAGAGGTAGTGAGAACATTGGAAGGTTGAAGGGGAAGAGAGGGAGGAGTGGGAATGAAGTAAATACAGTACTCATGAATGAAGTTCTCAAAACATACCTAACATACCTTGTGGGAAGCCCTGACAAGGTGAGCAGTGACTCAGTGGCAAATACAGGATTTGATTGCTACCCGTGGTGCTCTCTGTGACTCTGCATGCATCCCTCACCCAGTGTCCACTTCCCTGATAAGCAGAGGCATTAGGGGTTTTAAGACCACAGGTTTCCCAGAAGGTTATCACCTGGATTTTCTGTTCCTTGGGTGATGTTTATCAGCCCAACCTGGGAACCACTTGGACGGAAACAGTTGATCTCAGAGACTAAGACTAAGGCAAGCTCGAATATTCATTTAAGCTGGGGAAAAAAAATCCAGTTTTGAGAGTTTCCAAGCTTTTGCAGACTCATTGTGTCTAATTCCAGCACAGACTCAGATACAAAGAGAATATTTTGTATTCTGTCCCAGCAAGTCCTTTATTGGGCTCATCTGGTATTCTATAGGAATAGCCTCAACCTGGGATGATCCTAAGCCCAACCCACTTCAGAGAGGTTGTTATTAAAAGTCAAAGAGGCAAGTAAAAGCAATAGTATGCACTTACCAAAACAAAAAACAAACAAACAAAAAAACCAAACAAACAAAAAAACAAAACCAATTTAATTAACATGGGTAGTCATGGGAAACTTCATACCAGTAGCTGGTCAGTAGGACAGCAGGAAGCCATGGTTAGCTAAGGATGTGGGTAACTCAGACCTGGACTCCAGGGGCTGAGTCTCAATTCCCAGCAGCGAGACTGCTTGACTCTTCAGGTCTAATTGCTGCCATCAGTTTAATCCTTAAAGAATTAAGTCCAATTGGCTTCCATCTGTCTGCATTTGTAAATGTCATTCTGCCCAGCATGTGTTATAAAGATTAGCTGTGCCCCTCCATTTTGTTAGCATGAATCAATACCGTAGACTTCTCGGCTTGCTGGATTTTTAAGTCATGTGAATCGATGTCAGCTATTTGTGCAGCACCCCTTATAACATGCTAATTTGATATTGGATAAAATGCCTAGTTTGGGAAGACAATTATTGAAAAATTTCAGATTCACTTAAAGGTTAGCTGAAGCTATGTAGAAAAGAGAGATTATGCTGGTTTGTTGGTACCCATGCATGCCTGGGTTTTGTTCCTAAGGGAGAGGGTCTGCTAATGAAAGCATGGGTCGGGAAGATGCAGAAGAAACATCTTTTTGTGGAACCTCTGTGGTGGACCCTGGACATTATCCATTCGTGATTTGAGAGTACTGGGTATGCTCTTGAAAACATGGCAATGATGCTGGGAATCATATCCTAGGTGGAAAATGGGGAGCATAATGCATTTCCTGGAAACTGCGTTGTTTCCAGGAAAACGTCATCTCCTTTTTCCTCAGAGTACAGGAAAAGTAAGCAGTACCCGTGCATCAACAAAAGTCACAGCCAGAGTACCTAAGGGCCTGTGTACTGAAACAGCCCAACTCTTTGTCCTCAGCCAGTGGAAATGGACATTGATAGAATGATGTTATTAGTCAGTCAAAGAGGACCCACAAAATCACTCCATTTCGTTAGTTATGAAAAGCAGCGGTAGTCTTTGATTCTCTGCTTTTCTGTCTGTCTGTCCCTCTGTCTCTCTCTCTGTCTCTGTCCGTCCATCTGTGTGTGTGTGTGTGTGTGTGTGTGTGTGTGTTACACACATGTATACATGTTCTTGCATGGGTGAGTGTGATTGTGGGGTACATGGGCTCAAGTGTACATGTACAAGTTAGAGGTCAATGTCAGGTGTCTTCATCAATTCCTTTCTACCTTATTTTTAAAGACAGGGTTTCTCACTTAACCTGGAGCTCCTCCATCCTCAACACCAGGCTTACAGTTGTGTACCACCATGCTGGCTTTCTACAAGAGTTCCAGAGATCCTGACTCAGGTCTTTGTGCTCATGTGGCAGGCACTTTACTCACTGAGCCATATTCCCAGCCCCCTAAAGCAATGATTTTTAAATTTTACCTACTAAATTAGTAAATACTGAAAATATACCAAAGCTTATACATATTGATTGGTAGGCAGCTAGAAGGTATGAAACCACTGCGCTCTTTCTGACAAGTTTAGACAAAATGTATCTGGTAACTTACAGTGATCTTACCCTTTGGATTGAGTAAAATCAGTTTTAGAACATTTAAAATGAACAATGCGCATGCTTCAGTATATTTATTGCTGTTTTATTGAAATAAAAAAAATGTGAAAAAATCCAAATAGCAAAATAGACAATCAAAATATTTGTGAGATGATTAAAATATTTGGAATCTCTCTATGGTGAGTTCTCTTGGGTTGATTAAAAAAAAAAACCAGAGGGTTTGTAAAGAATGTTTGTTTCCTGGAAAATGCTTAAATAACAATCCAAGATAACATAACCAAGAAGCAAGGTTATGTACAGTCCTGTACTGCTGACCAATGGGGAGAGCCTCTGAGAGGTGTGTCCTTACGCGATCCGTCACTGTGAGGACATTCTAGAGTATGTGTCCACAGACTAAGACAGCTTGTGCAGGCAGACCTACTGTTGCATTTGCACTCTGTTGCTGACCAGAATGTCAGCATATGACATCGACAGCCCATGACATCATCCCACCTCTGTAAAAGTATATGTGGGAAGAGCACTGGAAATAACTGTGCAAGGCTGTCTCTTCAATAGTTACTGTCACCAAGGCACTGTGTCTTTTCCTGGTGACCTCGAATCTTGATGTTAGCATTGTCTTTTCCTTTTGATTAGTACACAATAACTGTATGCATTTATGGAGTATGCTGTGGTTTTATGTGTCTGTGTGTGGGTATATGTGTGTGGGTGCGGGTACAAGTGTGCACATGTGTGGTGACCACAAGAAGGTTCTTCAGGTTTTCTGTTCTATTATCATCCTTCACAGTATTCCCTTGTGACAGGATCTCTCACTGGACTTGGAGCTAGGCTGCCAGTCAGCAAGCCCCAGAGATGCCCCCATCTCTGCTCTGCCACAGCTCTCAGGTCACAGATGCCCACATGCACGCCTTGCTTTTTATGTAGGTCCTAAGGATTTGAACTTGGGTCTTTATAATGAGGTCTTACCAGTGTCTTCTGTGAGGTATTGATACATGCATACATGGGTAATAATCATATCAGAGTATTTATCATATCTGTCACCTCAGACAATTGGTTATTTTTTTGCAGTGATAGCATTAAAAATATTTTCTTTGAAACAATGTAATATTGTTAACTGTGGCCACTCTGCTATATTGTAGAACACCAGAACTCATTTCTCTAAGTGACTGTAGCTTTGCATTCATTAGCCCATTTTCCCTTCTATAATGTCTCTGCTACATGCCTCTAATATTCATTGTTCTATCCTGTTCTGTGAAATTGGCATTTTTTTAAGATTTCATAAAAGGGAGATATCATTCTGTATCAATTACTGTATGCCTCACTTACTTTACTTGAAGTAATCTGACACATGAGTCCTTCCATGTTTCTTCAAATAACTACAGTAAATCCTTCTGTGGCTGAATGGTTTCCTGCTAAATTACACATATGTAATATTTTGTCTATATATGTGGAGAGATGATATATAGCTGTAGATATACACATATTGCATTTCTTGTATCTATTCATCAGTTAATGGGCACTTAGAGAAATTCTGTGTTTTATGTGACAAAAATATTTTTGCAATAAATATAGGAGTTCAGATACCTTTTTACCAAATGGATTTCATGTCCCTTGGATACATACACAGTAGGGGGTTACTGGATTTTTGGTAATTTTATTTATAAGTTTTTGAGGACATTCTATAGGCTAATCTAAGTTGCATTCTTAGCCGTGCACCAAGTGACCACTCCTCATCTGCATTTGCCTCTTTTTTTTTGTCTATTTGATAATACAGAGATTAGTTTCTTCAGGAGCATCCTAGAAATAGATTATAGGAAGGAATAGAATTACTGAGAAAATGAACATGATAATATACCAGGGTGATGTCAGGAGTTAGGGGGTATTGTGGAATTCTTTTAGAGGCAATGATCTTTAAGTTAATCTAAAGAGAAGAGTTAAAAATAATAAAGATTGTAGCAAGATAAATCATCATAAAGGCAAAGAGAGTTAGAGTGTTCTAGAAATATGAAGATCTGAGTGGGGGCCTAGTGGACACAGTCTAAGCAAGCAGGTTCTGAAGGCCAGAAGGAGCCCTTGAAATTCCATGAATCTGCAATTGAAGTCACTGGAGAGCTTTGAACCCGGCAGCAACTAACTTTACATTAAGAGTCACCGCTCCACTCCCACAGTGGTGCCTTTTACATGTTCTCTTTGACTTAGAATCCTACTGTGGGTATCTTTTCATCTGCAGATAATGGCATACATGAGACAACTACAGAGACAAGGGAATCATGGGATTATGTGAGGCATATGACTAAGAACAACCCAAGTGTCATAGAACAGATTATTGCATGAATACAAATTTTGTATCTGTTATAACAGAATACTAAACACGAAGATGAGGTAGAAGTTCTCATTTCATATCCTATGGGAAGAGATGCCTCTTCAGATGAGAGGTACAGAGAACAGAACAAAATGGAACACATGGTGATACTTGTACAAAGACTAAAAAGGTGCCATATTGTTTGATTGAATAAAGACTACAAAGGACACCCCACAAATCCTAAAACATAGTTACCCTGAAATGTAAGGGTGGGGCTTATTGTATAGGATAGGAATGTACATATTTCAACATGGGTTGACTTTTATTTTAAAAACTTTTATTGATTCTTTGTGGATTTTACATCATGCATTCGGATCCCACTTATCTCCCTGTCCCCTCATCCCCTCGCATCTGCCCTCTGACCTTGCCAACCTTCCCCAAGACAAAACCGAATTTAAAAACAAACAAAATAAAGAGACAGAGACAGAGAGAGACAGAGACAGAGCAAGAGAGAGAGAGAGAGAGAGAGAGAGAGAGAGAGAGAGAGAGAGAGAGAGAGAGAAGAAGAAGAAGAAGAAGAAGAAGAAGAAGAAGAAGAAGAAGAAGAAGAAGAAGAAGAAGAAGAAGAATATTGTCATGGAAGCTGTAGTGTGGTCCACTGATTCACACAGTTTACCTTTAGTCCATCTTTACATACGAGTGTTCATTGCCAGGAGTCATCGAGGAGTCATTGATCTGTCTGGAAGCCTCTGGCTTCTACTACACCACTGATAATAGGCTCTCACTGGGGCTCCTCTTGGATATCCTGTTGTTGTTCTGGGTCATGGAGATCCTGCTGTTTTGGATCTGTAGGTTCGTCCCCTTCAACAGTTTATAGATGGGGTGGACGTGTTGGGTTGATTTTTGAACAAACATAACCTAGCCACATGTGACTGAAGTAGGAACTAAGGATTGACAAATTTGTGGGAGAGATGTAGATTCCAGGGTATTGGCCTTGAATGTGGCAGGATATGGATAGAAGCAGGCATGCTTTGTATGTTAATCTGTGAGAGCTGATGTGGGGGGCATGACGCATGGTGGCTAGGATTCCGGCTTGAGAAACAAGCTGGTTGTGTTCTCTTCTGTTTGCAGGAAGAAGCCCAAGTAGGAGAAAGCCCTGGCAGGGAGCCAAGAACCCCTTCTTAAATCTGTTTAGTTCAACACAGCAGACTACAGAGAGGAGACGGGGATGTCAGCAGAGCAGTCTGGAGACCAGGGTGAATGTGAGACCTGAGATCTGAGCTGCAGTGGCTGCATCAGCATGTGGATGGATAGGGCGCACTGAGCTTGGGTAAGATCATCCAACAGGTGCAAATGGAGTTAGGATTTTGGTAGGACTAGAGCCCGAGACACTAGATAAATGTCTTAGGTTGAGCAGAAGCAGAGCATCAGAAGACGGGGAACGGCAGCCAAGGTTGCCGAGTGAGGAGGAAATAAGAGCGCTGTAGTATCCCCCTCACTGTACAATCACTGTGAACTAGCTGCCGACACAGACAACTCAGGCAGGGCAGGGCTTGTTTTGGCTTGCGCTTTCAGATGGGGCCTGTCCATCATGGCAGGGAGAGTACGGTGGAGCACAGCAGCTCACATCATGACAGACAAGAGACAGAGAAAGCGGCACACAGGAGTCAGAGCAGGATATGGTCCTAGCGGCATGCTGCCTCCCCAGTGACCTGCTTCCTCCAAGGCTACACCTGTTTTTCAGCACTTTCTGACATTGTCAGAGACCTCAGGGTCTGCGCTTTTCCAGAAATACCCTCACAGACATACTCAGAAGCATTCCTCTGTGTCCTCCTGGGTATCCTTCAGTCCAGTCCAGTGGACAATGGAGGTTAACTGTTAATATCATGACAACATAGTCAAGAAGAAAAGAAATGTGTTTAAGGATGGGGGGAGGTTATTGATGGCACACTCTCCTGGAAACCAAAGCTGGGGCTCAGAGGTGCACATGCAGGATTTACTGGTAGGATGGCCACAGGGGCTCAGATAGGAACACTTAGTGGTGATTAGGTGAAAGACTGTAGACATCCAGATTAAAATAGAGAGAGTGACCACACACACCGCTTTGAAAACAGAATGAATGAGGCCATGGTCAGAGGACACTGAAGGCCGAGGGCTCTGGTTTCTTTGCTGTCAGATGAGAAACAATAGACCATGCTTGTGCTAGTGGGTTGTGTAGTAGAACAAAGGTATTACAGTTAGGAAGCGGGAGGAGAGCTGTAGGATTTGACCTGTCAAGTTTCCGAGGCTGCGATGGAGCTTTTGTAGGTGTCCTTCTTCTTCCGGGTGGTCATCATCAGAAGCCAGGATGCTGGTGTTGCCATCACCTCGGTTTATCAGTGACCTCATCTGACAAATGAAGAGAGATGATACATGCCTCAGAAGATGAAGCCAGGAATAGCGCCAGGAAACAGCACTCAGGAAACAGTAGTCATGTCTGTCTTTATGTCCACCGTGTGCCCCTGACCAGATACTCTATATTAAGCATTTGCTCCAACATCTGAAAGGTAGGAGTGCCCTGCCTCTGTTCTCTGTTCAGTGTGAATCGTGGAAATGCGGAAGTCACGCGGAGGCTCTGCAGTCAGGTCTCAGGACTGAAAACAGCGAAACTTAGCAGAGAACACACACACACACACACACACACACACACACACACACACACACACAATTCCAGGCTCCTCTGGGCCTGTCATTCTCATGAATGCAAAATGGAGAAGCTAGCAGATTGAGCAGGTTTGGAGAGATGCTATGGGGAAACACCGCTTCTTGTGTTTGTGAAGTGCAAGGCTCATCCTCTTTACAGTGTCTCTGACACCTGCACACAGGTTAGAACTGTGAGTGTTGCCCTGCCCATTCCTGGTACCCAGTGTGCTTGTGTGGGATTAGAGACAAGGGGATAAAGCCCTGGGAAGCAGAATCTGCATTTCTGAGCCAGGCTTATGGGACATCTGTGGTGGGGAGAGAAGGAAGATTATATGGGGATGAGGTATGGGCCTGAGACCTATCTTTTAATAATGTGTTTCATTAGGAGTCAGGTCTACCCACGTACCTGGCAAACACAATGACTTCTCCCAGGCCTCCTTGCTCTTTAGTAGCCCCATCAGCAGAGGCAGCTTCACAGCTGTTTCTCTTATTAAAAATTACCCATCTGTGACTCAGGGGACGGGATTAGAAATGCGAAGGTGGAGGCAGAACAGAACCGAGTGTCACTGCGCTCTTGTTTGGTGTCAGGCCATTCCCACAGCTCAGCTTGTTTAGTCCTTTTAGTTACTTGTAAGGTAGGCATCAGCCTTACCTGGACACCCAAGAAAGCTCAAAGAGGCTCTGAAATTTACCCAAAGCCACACAGCTCCTAAATAACCTGCTAACGTGGGAATTCCCGGCTTTCTTCTCATGTTTAGCTTGTGTTCCTTCCTACGTACTAGGACTTTCCATCCTGGGTACCATCAATATTGCTAGTTAGATAATTATTGTGTTGCAGTTGCACAGTTGCAGAGTGCAGCCCTGTGAGTTATAGGGTATTTAACACACCATCCCAAGGGCAGAATTGTCACCTCCCTGGCTAAGATAACCTCAGATATCTCTGGCTATTGCTGGTTGATCTCAGGGGGCCAAATCTCCCAGGGTAGAGAACCACTGGCCCTCATCATGTCTTTATACCCACAGCCCAGCAGCTCTTCTAGGATGCCAGATTTACAGTTGCCTTGTTTATTCATTCTCTCTTACATCCCTTCATTCGTCTCGCTGATGGTGTGTCTGCTCTAAGCCGGGCCCTCTGCGGGCATCTGGAGAAAGGAGATGCATGACACACAGTCTCTGAACCTGAAATATACAATCCAGAGAGACAAGCAGACACAGAAGGATGCAGCCTGGCAGTTCAATGCCAGCAGCACCTCAGGGCAGGTATTAATGCCAGCCTTGAGATGGAGATTTGGAGAAGGAAGAATCCACTTGGTACCCAGGCTTCAGAACTGACTGAGAAGACAGTCTTGCCTGTAGACTTACACAGAGGGATTGGTTGTGCTCAGTTCTTAGCAAGTGCATCCTTAGTGACCCAGCTGACAGGATTAGTTCTACATTTCTTGTCGTATGTATTTAGAGAACAATATGCATGTTTACTTCCTATTGTGTGTGTACACGTTTGTGTGTGTGTGAATATGGACACACGCACAGCAAGTGTGGGGAGGTCAGAGAACCTTCCAACTCCTTTGAAACAGCTTTTTTTTTTTTTTTTTTTTTTTTTTGCTTTATGATGCCCGTGCCAGACTACCTGGCTTCTGAGCTTCTGGAGATTGTCCTGGCTCTGCCTCTCATCTTGCTGTAGGTGTCCTGAGGTTACAAACGTGTTTTGGGGATCTGAATTCAGGTCTTCATGCTTGCACAGCATGCGCTTCCTCTACTGAACCATAGTGCCCCAGCCCCTGTGCGTAATTTTTTAAGTGGAAAACCTAATGAAGTTTTACACATCAGGCCTCTAGAGATGCCATTCAGTGTCACACTGTAGAGTTTCTTCCCCATCTCTTGGTAGTTAGCATACAACCCTCCACAACAAAACACACAAGCAACTTCTGGCCTTCTAGAGTTTTTCAGCATGACCGTGGACTTTATACCCAGATGCTCCTCAACTTACTGCAGGGTTATGTCTCAGTCAATCCGTTTTGCCAGTGAGGTAGTTCAGAGGATAAAAACTTGTCACCAATGCTGACAAGACAACCGGTGTCCAGTCCTTGGAACCCATGTGTGAAAGGAGAGAACCAATTCCCACAAGTTGTCTTCTGACATCCACATGCACGCAGTGGTACATGCATACACCCTTAGCATGCCTGTGCATACACACACACACACACACACACACACACACACACACACACACACAGAGAGAGAGAGAGAGAGAGAGAGAGAGAGAGAGAGAGAGAGAGAGAGAGAGAGAATTTTTAAAAACCTTAATTTAAAAATTCAAATTGAATCTTATGTCTTTTGCACCATCATGAAGTCAAAAAGTCAGCCAGGCATGGTGATGCACACCTATTATCCCAGGCCCTTGGAAAGCTGAGTCAGGATGATTGTCAGCTCCAGGTCAGCTGGGCCACATAGGGATACTCAGTCTCAGTCAATGAATGAATGAATCAATCAATCAATCAAGTAAGCAAGCAATCGATTGATTGATCAATCATTCAATCAATCCAGCATGATCTGGGAAACATTTTCAAACAGAACACACACTGTTGTGTTTTCTGTCTGCTTTGATTTCCTTACCGTTACTATATGGGACGGATCTGCACTGTTGACTGAAGCCGTATTTTATTCATTTTTTTTTTTTTACTGCTGTATAAAATTCCATAGAGTGAATATTGCTGTAATAGATTTATCCATTTCCCAGCTGATGAGCATAAAGGTCACACTTTCTGCCTGTTATTAATAAAGCCATCATAAACCTTTTAAGTTCTGCATTTGGATGAACATAAACACTCCTTTCTCCAGAACATGTACCCAAGAGTGGAAATGCTGGGTCACGGGTTCAGTATATATTTGGTTTTTGAAAATACTGTCAGGTATCTTCCCCATAGGTTATTTGTAGCCACAGCAGTAGAGTCCCAACTGATGTCCAGCTTCTTAAGACAGCATAGGGTGGTCACCGTCCAAAGGCAAGGCACCCAGCAGGGCTGCGCTTAGAAAAAAAGGCTGTATTTCGTCTGTCTTTCTGTTGTGATCTCTGTCACAGCACCTACATCTGACCACCCAGATGCCAGGGGAAAAAACGACAATTAGCAGACAAACCCCACTGAAGAAGCACTGGACAGCACCACTCCCCTGATCAGGGAGTGCTGGTAAGTAACAGCTGGAATATGGGTTGAAGGGGAAACCACGGAGACCACACCCACCAGCCCAATCCCCTCTGGTCTGAAAGAGACACCTGCAGTCGCATGTTCACCTTGACAAAGACACAAAGCTCTTAGGGATACGGTGGGGCTCTACAAACTCCATGGCCATTTCTCAGCCCTAGGCAAGGCAAGGATGCCTCTCTCAAGTTCTTTCTTTATTCAAGGTGCCTGCTTGCCTCCCTCCCATGGCGCAAAGTGACCCTAGGATAATATGACCATAAGGAATACAGTTCCTGGAGAGGTGACTGCTTTTCATGATTGTAGCCTAGTCTTACTGTTGTTGGCAAAAGACATGGGCTGTGACATCCCACACAGTGTTTGGACAGAACAGGTTAGGAACCAGGACCACCTCAGCTGCTCACAATGGGGAGTTCTGCTTACTTGATGCCCTTTTCTGGTCTTTATAACCTCCATCCATGCAATTACATTTTGGACCATATCATCTCAGATGCTATTCCAGGGGGTAAGCCAGAGTACAGATGACTTCAGTCAATCCCATCCTTTTCTCAGCCAAAAATGTGGATGTGTGTCCTGAGTGCCAGGAGCCATCTAATAGCTTGGATGGTATTACACCTTATGAGAAAGATGCTACTCTTATTCCCATCTATCTGTGGTAAACTGAGGCACAAGAAAGCTAAATAAAATCCATCCAAAGTCTCAGAGGTTGTGAGGTGAGTAGAACGCTCGATCCAGAGTACTTTCCAAGCTACGTTTCTGTGACTATGTACTCTGGCACTTCATCTTACCGGAATAGGGACAAACTGCTTTGTCATGTAGTGGCCATGTTAGTGTCATAACCCAGCACAGTTTCAGTTTCTCCCACACTAAAATGAGAATAGAATTTCCATCTCACAGGAATAACACATAGAGCTAACAGAGTGGATAGCACCACTCAGTAGCTACTGACTACACTTCTATCGCTGTGTAAGCCCAGGTAGAAATAAAGGATGGTGTGGGAATGACCTTGCCTTCCATATCTTTCCCACAAGACAATGTTCTTGGAGTTGTGCCAGGCTAAAGGCTGAAACCCTGTGTAATACAACCGTTCGGAAAGAAAACATGCGTCAAACTAGACTTTTATTCTTTATTAAATCCCCACACCGTTCCCTCCCCACCATAAAAATAATAACTGCTCATTTTAGGAAATTGGAAAATACAGAAAAAAAGGAAAGTAAAAAAAGTATTGGTGATCTTGGCATCCAAAGCAGTGGCTATTGATATTGCTGCATTTCTTTCCAGTGTGAGTAGATGGGGTCATTTTGGGTATGAAGTTTGTGGTTTGCCTTTTCTCACTAAATAATCCTACATAAGCATTTCCCCAGGATAATGACAATCTCTGCAATCATCATTAAGTGCTGTATAATGCTTCATTGTATCCATCATGATTTAGTTGCTCCCATAATCTTCCTAAATTTCTCAGTATTATGACAACAGTAAAATGACCGCCATTGTGAGCATAAAACTTTTTATTGGAGTTTTGAGCCATTTTCCCTAGATTCGGGCATTTTTCAAAGTTCCTGGTGTAAACTGCCAAATCGCTTAGTAGAACTGTGCAACCACGTGAGGCTTTTGCCTAGAGAACAGGATTTCTCACTGCCCTCTGCAACCAGAGCTATAGGGTTTAACATCTACGTTAAACCACTGTTAAATCAATGCTATCAGGTTATTTAAATTTACAGTCCTTGGATCCAAAATGTTATTGAATGTTTGTTCATATCATTACACAGTTTGGATTTTTCTTTTTATCTGTTTCTTTTTTTTTTCTGTTTTTCAATTTTGTTGTGATATGTGCCAAGAAGACAGACAGACAGACAGACAGACAGACACACACACACACACACACACACACACACACACACACACACACACACAGTCTAGACAACAGCATAGTAAACTAATCGTCCTACCATCCAGCTCATGAACTAGAGTACTCCTATATGGGCTGGGAAGATGGCTCAACTGATAAAGGGACAAGCATGAGGACCTGAGGTTGATCCACAGCCGACAAAACAAAAGCAGGTGTATAATGCCTAGCACTGGAGAGGAAGAGAGAGGCAGAGTTTGCTAGCCAGTCATCCTAGCAGCACCAGTCAGCTCCAGGCAACTGAGAGGCCCTGTGTCAAAAATAAAGTAGACTGAGACGATGGCTCAGTGGGTAAAGTGTTTGCCATACAAACACGAAGACTAGCGTTCCATCTTCCAGAACCCATGTAAAAACTGGGCATGGTGGTGCATGCTATAACTCCAGTGTTAGAGGGGCAGAGACCGGTAGACTCTGAAGACTCACTAATCAGCCAGATTAGCAGAAATGGTGAGCCCCAGGCTCAATGAGGGACCCCATCTCAAAGCACACTGTGGAGAATGGTGGAGGAAGGCATTTAACATTGACCTCAGGTTTCTCCACACACATGCAGAGGTGAGTACACTTGCATTCACATGTGCACACATACGGGATCACACACAACGATAATTTTAAAAATAAGGTATATGGCTTTTTTGAGGAAGGATACCTAAGGTCGTCTGGCTTACCCCCCCCCCCCCCCACACGCACACACATACACACACCACACCATCATCTGGATATGCCTCCTGTCTTCTCCCTTCTGCTGTAACCACAATTCTGGCATTATTTAATCAATTATCTCCATGGCTTTACCACTTTATCAGTCATGTTTGCCTGAGTGGTTGTGGTTTTTTTTTTTTTCAGTTTTGGAACTTAAAATAGATGGAATATCATTATAAATTTCTGTGACTTACTTCATTCAATCATTGTTACTGAGATCAATCTCTTATGGTTTGATCTGGAATGTTCCCCCTAAAGTATTATATGTTGAGGACTTGGGTTCCAGTTAATGGTGGTGATGTTGGAAGGTGCTGGAACTTTTAGGAGATTGTGTCTACGTGGCAGAAATAGGTTATTAGCAACATGCCCTTGAAGAAAGAATACTGTGACCCTAATACCTCTCTCTCTCCCTCCCTCTATCTTTTCCTTCCTTCTTCTTTCTCTTTTCCTCCTTGGCCATCAGGAGGTAACATTTCCCATGTCATGTGGTCTCACCATAAATTTAAAAGCATCAAAGGCAAACGACCATGGGCAAAGAACTCTGAAACCATGAGCCAAAATGAATCTTTCCATTTGTTAAATTGTTGATCCAGATGTTTTTCTTTCATAGCAACACAAAGCTGATGATCACATCCATGTTGATGTGTGCACTAAAGTTCTTGTGATTTCCCTCCTGAGTAGCATTCCATTGGGCAGACATGCTAAGCCATTTGTGTGTGTACAACCCCACCTTTACTTGATAGTCTGTTGGGTTTTAAGCTTATTTATATTAATATATTTATTTATTTATTTACATTAATATATTATTTTGGTTCTTAATCATGTTTCTGACCCTTGTGGTGGTTTGAATGAGAATGGCCCTCATAGGCTCATATATTTGAGTATTTGGTTCCCAGTTAGTGGAACCTTTGGGGAAGGATTAGAAGGTGTGGCCATATTGGAGTAGATGTGGTCTTGTTGGAAGAGGCATGTCACTGGGGGGTGGGTTTGAGGTTTTAAGAGTCCATGACAAGCCCAGTGTCACATAGAACCCCTGACTGTCACAACTTGCAACTTGCAGATCAGGTGTGAGCTCTCAGCTATTTCTCTAGCACCATGCCATGATGGTCATGCTGCCATGCTCCCTGCCATGATGGTCATGGATTCATTCTCTGGAACTGAAAGCAAGGCCCCAATTAAATTCTTTATTCTGTAAGTTGTTTTGGTTATGTTGTTTCTTCACAGCAATAGAGCAGAAACTAATACAACCCTCTTCACCAGATTCTGTCTATTGGATCTCAGTTCTGTGCCTTTCCTGGTATATGACCCACTTCAATAACACAGTGAGATGCCTGAAAACTACATTTCCCAGAATCCTTAGCAATGGGGTGTTAGCTTTTGGCAGTGGAACTGTCACATGAGATTAATAGGTGAGAAAATATAGAAGCTGCTTTCCTGCTCCTGGCAACATCAAAGGGAATTCAGATTCCCAGTCTCTGGATAATATCACCTGCATTTTAATTCTCTGGGGTTGAAAGCAGGTGTTAACTCTGGGAAGTACAAGTCCTGCCTCTTTGTTCCTCTTGTTTATCAGTGTGTTTATAAACAACCACCTGAGTTAAGTCCCCTGTGTTGAAATATCTAAGGTGCTTTCTGTTTTCCCAAGTCTATCCTGCTTAATAAGCATTGTTGTCTTAGTTGATTTACAACAATACATTTCCTATGTATACATGTGTTCATGAAAGTGTGTATGTATGAATGCAAAAGGAGGAAGGGGAGAGCTCGAACAAGAGAATGATACCATTTTCTTTAAAGTCATATGCTTTGATTCATTGACCTTTCTCTGCATCGTACACACGTTTCTCTTTGTAACTGCTGCAGCTTGAGCATGCATTTTCAGGACCTGGCATGGCCAACATTTCCTCCCTCCTTTCCCCATGATGCTCACTGCTCTCACCTGGTCACCATTTTGAGATTTTTTTTTTTTTTTTTTTTTTTTGGTTTTTCGAGACAGGGTTTCTCTGTGTAGCTTTGCGCCTTTCCTGGGACTCACTTGGTAGCCCAGGCTGGCCTCGAACTCACAGAGATCCGCCTGGCTCTGCCTCCCGAGTGATGGGATTAAAGGCGTGCGCCACCACCGCCCGGCTTCATTTTGAGATTTTTATGAAAAAAGTCTTTACAAGGAGAATAGCTTGTGCTGTGTCTTTTCTGTCTTTTCCTCTGCATCTTGGTGAAGCTGAGAGTATGTAAGAGGAGCTGACCTTGCTTCATTGAGGAGTCATGGAACATCCCCCATCCCCAGCACCTCTTCCCCTGTGGGCACAGTGGTCAGTCGTATCTCAATGCACAGGTGATAAACTGCTGTCCCTTCACACTGGTCCTTCCTGCCACTTTAGGGTCATCCTGTTTGGAGAAGGCAGTGCAAATTGTCATCTCAGGATGAATGGAGACCTTGCTTCCTTCCTTCGAGTCACTCCAACTAACCACAGCCAAGGTCAGAAGAAACATTTTGCCCATTATGTTACAATTTCCCAATAATTCTATTTGGGCTAGTTGGCTGAACAGGCTGCAAGAAAATGACCACCAGGTCATTATTTTAAACACGCAGGCAATCATGTCAGGGGCCACCCCTGGAACACACAACCACCTCTGCCTTGGTAACAGCTACAAGGGGGAGAATTGAGGACAGTGCCTTGTGGCTTCTCTTTTTTTAACCTTTGAGAAGAGACTCTTACAGTCTGAAAATGCCCTCAGGATCGCCCAACTTGCCTTCTCTTAAGCCTGCTTAGTTTGAAGACAAAGGCTGACCCCATTTTGGAAGTTCAGCCCCGGAGGGAGCCTCTGGCACTTGCCCCCACATGTTTGGCTTTAAGTGTGAAACTGCTTTGGAACATGAAAGCTGCTCCTTGTGACCCTCAGGGCTAGGTGCCCTGGGGAGTCAGGCAGGTTGAATGTGAGGAGTACAGAAGCCATTTCAGAAGAGTATGAGCATAGGACCAGGCTCACCTGGCAGAGAAAGCAGAGCAAGGGGGCAGGGTGACTTTGCAAGGCTCAGAGCAGAGGGACTTTGTCCCTCACTTCCCAAACATGAGTCTGAGAGAGTCAGTCATGAATCTGAGAGTCAATGTGCCCAGCTTTGAATTTTGCCTGATTCATCTTCAGTTAGGTGGGCACTTTTTGTGCCTCAGTTTCCTACCCTGAATAGTGCTATAGATAAAAGTCACTGCCTAAAAGGCTAGATTAAATCAAATAATCCATAAAAGGGCTATAGAATAGCATTTGGATACCACAAACACCTAATACCACTTAATACCTGCCCATCCTATCCTCTATTCTACTTCTGGCCTTAATTGATTGGTAGTTCCTTATGTCAATACAAAAGCCAGATGACCTAGTTTACATCTTCATTCTGCTGAATCCTAGTTGTGTGCCTTTCAGGGGGGTGCCTAATCTCTTGGCGTGTCACTGGGCTCATCTCTACACCATACAGATTGAACAATAGTACATTCTTTTAACACTGTTGTGAGGATTGAATTGACTAATTCATAGCAAAGGATTGGGCTAATGTTTCTCAGCGGGAGGACACACAAGTTGTTTCAAAAGGACCCTTTAGTCACATCTACGGGCATTTTGTTTGTCACACCAGTGTGTGTGAGTAGTGTGTGGGTGGAGGTCAGGAAGGCTGCTAAACATTTTGAAATGATAGGACAAGCTCACAGCAAAGAATCACCATTCCCAAAGTCACACCTGCCAAGATGTAAATGTTGGCTGTTGTCACCTGGGCAAGTTTTATATACTTGTGCTGTCCCAGGGTCAATACCCTGAGCTGAGACTGTGCGGATGAATCTCATGTGGATTTCATGTGCCTCTTCAGGCTTGGTCTGGAGGGAGAGGGTGGGGTGGGGATAAAGCTTTGGAATCAGGTTCGGGATTTGGATCAGAGAGAGCATCCAAGCTACACATCAAAGACACCTACTTCTTATTTAATTATTCTTCTCATTATCGATGAGCCAAACCCCTGATGAGATACGAGGGAAACAGATGATTGGATGGTTGATATTGAAGTGATTCTGATAGTGAACTCAACAGAAGCTGGAATTGCCTAGAAGATAACCCTCAGGGCATGTCTGTGATGGGACTGAGTTAACTGAGGTGGGGATGGCTACCTTAAATGTGAGTGGCAGCATCCTGCCCCAGACAGAGTAAGAAGGAGGAGAGTTGAGCGTCAGCACTCATCTCTCTCTGCTTCCTGACTGTGGGTTCCATGTGAGTGGCTGCCTTGCTCTCTCCCTGCCACGCCTTCCCTGCTGTGATGGACTGCACCCTCAGACTGTGAGCCGAAACAAACCCTTCCTTCCTCGTCATTTTTGTCAGCTGTGTTGTCACAGCAGTGAGACAGTAACTAGTGCAACCCCCATGGTGAAGACTGGGAGGAGGTAAGGACAGGAATTCCAAAAGGAGGCTACCTCTGCACCTGCCACCTCGTGAGGGATGGAGAGTTAGGGAGCACAAGTGGGGAAGAGCAGGGCAGAAGGAACCTCACACTGGGGCTTCTATACAATTAGTACATTTATCAAGCACCTTAGGTGACAGGCCCCATTCAAGTACCAGGAAGATAACAGTGAATCAAAATCTACCTCCCGGTGGAAACTCACAGTGAGACGATGAACGGTTGATGCTTTCCTATAAATAAATAAAGCACAGGGTGTAGACTGATGTTTCTCTGTCCTGCCAAGTCCCACCCAGGCAGCAGCGGTTTTCATAAAATAATCACTCAGAGGCTTAATATTAATTACAAACTGTTTGGTCTGTGGCTCGGGCTTATTGATAGCTAGCTATTTTATCTTAAATTAACCCATTTCTATTAATCTATGTATTACCACATGTCTCAAGGTTCTACCTGTGTTCCATTACATCTTGCTCCCCAGGAGCCCACAGCAATCTCCCCTGGCTCTGCCTTTCTTCTCCCTGTTATCTCTCTTGGATTTCCTGCCTGGCTCTAACCTGTCTCGCCATAGGCCAAAGCAGCTTCTTTATTAACCAATGGTAGCAACACATATTCACAGCATACAGAAAGGCCATCTCACAGCACAGAAGTGGGGCAGAGAATTCCTGAACAAGGGCTACAATGCCAGATGGGAATGTTGAGGAAGGCTTTGCTAACCTTACCCCAGCAATGGCATAAAGCAAGCCAAGAAGGGAGCCACGTGTGCATCTCTGTTCCCTGTTGCAGTGGTTCATGCCACAGTCCCAGGGCTCTCAATCTGAGGAACAGCAAGAAAACAAGTAGGGTGGAAAGAGGAACTGGACTAAATGAGAGCACTAGCCAGGCCAGGCGATTGTTTGGATACCACAGTAAGGAAGGCAGAGTGTCCTCAAGGTGTTGGAGAACCTCTTTAGCTTCAAGGGGAGCCCAGGCGTTTCCATGTGACACTGACTGCCTGGGGTATGTGATGCCTCCTGAGAAAGTAAGTGCCTTTTTTATGAAAACTGTGTCTTTTGAGCACTGCTCTGAGTACCTAGGACAAACCCTGGTACCCATCACCTACAAGACATGCTCAGCATCCAACTCTTCATACCCCATTCCGGTCAAGTTTCATGGTGGCATCTGGGCTTGTATTTCCAGTCTCTGTAACAGGGCTTCAGACACATCACCCTGGCCTTTTGAATCTCATTTCTAACTCATGAAGACATCCTGGGATCCACAAATGCTGTGAAGTTCTCTTAAGATGCTTGGGCATGGTGTGTGTGAGTGTGTGTGTGTGTGTGTGTGTGTGTGTGTGTGTGTGAAAATGTACAGTTGTAACTCCTTTACCAAACATTTTAGGAGCTAAGTCAGTATGATTACTTGAATTCTTCTCAGCAAGACCCTGGTAGCACCCTGAGAGGTATTTGATATCCCCATATGACAACACTCTTTTCTCCAAGATGAGGCAACAGAGACACAGAGGGGCTGAGCAGCATGCCTGAAGCCACACAGCTTGCACAAGTCAAACAGACCCATGGCTGTCTGGTTTCCTGTGAGCTTATGGGTAAAGGGAACAGTAAGAGAGAGAAGTTCCCACTGGCCAGAGAAGGCAAACACTCTGCTTCTTCTGCCCACAACTCTCTCACCCTGCTCTGTCGATGTATCTCAGGGCTCAGGAAGACCTGAGCAAGGGTCACTGGGGTCTCTGACAAGGCCATAGCTAGAGCATTGAATAAGAGCTGTAGTTTTACCACGAACTCCGTGAAACGACAGCTTTGAGTTGAAACCAGGGGGTTATACATGAGGACACATGGGGCATCCCAGGCCCCAGTTAAGGGTCAAATGGGACCAGCCTTCAGCCCCAGACTCTGAGAGACTCAAACAACAGGACAGAAAACACAGGCTGACATGTTTGCCTTCCTGTGCAGGGTTGCTTAGCAACCACAAGTGACAAGCTGCCAAGCCTGTGATACAATCACAGCAGGCAGATCAGAGTTAGCCAATTAAAACTTTTTTTTTTTTTTTGCATTTTCCTTTTTTGTCCTCATAATTTCATTTAGTCCTGACTGCCCTCAGACATGGATTAAAAAGCCTGCCAGAGGAGGAACTCACGCATATGACACAGTCAGAAAATACACCCTTATCACACACTGGTGATGAGTGGAGTGGAGAGACATTTATTAAATGAAGGTGGGGGGAACCTATCAGAGTTAGTACGTCTCTGAAAGGAAAAATCTGCCCTGGAGTTAGAGTCAAGGTTGATGTCTATCACCAGGTAAAGTAGTACTCACGATTATGTCTGGCATGGAGGGGACACTCATTAAGTGACTGAAGAAACAAGTGATCTTGGGGAAAGCATCAAAGCCAACAGCTACATCAGTGAGCCAATATCCCGGGATGATAAGAAGACAAATCAAATCGTAGTAACTTTCTTATTTGATCCCCCTCTTCCCTCTCTTCCTCCCTCCTCTATCTCCCTTCTCTCCCCTCCCCTACTCCCTCTTCTTTTCTCCTCTCCACACTTCTCTTCCTCCTTCCCCCTTTCTTCTCTCTTTCATTCATTCTTTTAGACAGGACCTTTCTATGTAGCCCCGGTGGGCTTCAAACCCATGATATTCTTGCCCGAGCTCCTGAGTGCTAGGGATTACAGCCACACCCTGTTTCTCCACTTTCTTTTGGGTGTTTTCTACTTTCTCTCCTTAGCTTTCTGGGTGGTTTTTAGTAGCAACAGCAGGAGTCCTGGAATAACGACTGGTTAATTAGAAAGAATGACCATTCCCTGATCCATAACATTCTCCCCTTTTTCTAAGTCCCTCAACATACTTCCACCAATTGCAAATCTCTCTGGATGTTCTGTCTCCTCCCACTGCAGAGACAGAGACAGCAAGACAACAAATCCTGTCTGGAAGATCCCAGTGGTGTGATTCTGTCCAAGCACAACACCTGCTTCAGTTCCAAAGTGTCAGCTCCACAGGGATGTGAGTAAATGAGACTCTCAGAGACAGAAGCTTGGCTCACACATTTTTTAATGTAAAATGACATGTAAAAAAGTCCTTGTCTGTCCAACCTCTTTCCTAAAGCCCTGATGCATCTGTTGGGCAGGTCTGAACATCAGGGTCGTTGGGGTGTCAATCATCAGGCTTTAGAAGATGTGCTTACTCTCTTATCTACAGCCTTCTGTGGTCTAAGAATTTTTTTTATTTCATCATCTTTTCCCCCTTGGAGTTTTACTATTCTAAGTTACTGTGTGTATTAGCGCATGTGCACAGAGATGTGTGTGTGTGTGTGTGTGTGTGTGTGTGTGTGTGTGTGTGTGTGTGTATGTGTTTATGTATTAGAAGAAGTCTATGTCTGGTACCCCCAACCTGCCAGGAATCAGCTTTTACCCACTCGAGGATGGAACAGCCTCCTTTGAAAACACAAACTATAAGACAAAAGCTCCCATTTTGGCCTCTAACTTGTAGAGCTTAGGCAAACAAAGCTGGCCACTCTGTGCTTTAGAAGGCAGACTTCCTGAAAAGCAGTGAGGAAGGTCTTCCTGATTTCTGAGGACAAGCTCCTTGTTCTAGGTCTGTGGCCCTGCTGCAGAATTCACCATGGGGCATCCTGGACAGTATCTCCTTCTTATCTATCTGCAATCCAAGTTAAGTACGCCTGGCTCACATACAGAGCCTGGTGACTTACCTCATGCCCACTTGACTGGGCTATGGGCTGCCAAGATATCTGCTTGTTACATGACTTCCGAAGAGACATAAAGAACATCATATAGTATCCATTCTATATGGAGAGAGCATAGGCAGACCAAAAACAGGCTTCCACCAGAGACCACATGGTGAGCCAGTACATTTGTTGGGGTTACTTACAGGAACAAGAGCAATTGTGGACCAGCTGCACCACTAGAAGCCCCACCTCAGAGTGGGTGACTCATGCGATACTGCTCTGCTGAAGAGTCCACCCTCAGTCAACCTTTCATCTCCTATATAACTCTCATGCCTTCCAAGTCCATGAGTAGCTGGGGTAGGAGGCAGTGGTGACTGAGAAGTCAGGGGAGAGTCTTCTGGGCCTCCTCACCCCTTTCCAGGATGTGATGTTAATAGCCTCTTACCATTACCCCAGAGCTGGCTGTCACCTGTGTATTCTGATTTGGGGGATGCTATGACTAGGGACTAAGATCTTCTGTGGGTCACCACAGCTACTCTGCTCTGTGACACTGATGGTCTCATTACACTCAGATGAATCACTCGATCACCAAGCTCCATCCCCAACTTGTTTTGTATCATTAACACCAACTAAAAATTGTCCTGCATCATCAACAGTGATTGTTTTTTTCTTATTGTTCTTCAAAGGCATAAAATAAAATAAAATAGTTTATACTGCCCTGAGGCATAACATTCTCTGGTTACAGTTGCCAAATAAATTATATATATTTCATTTCACTCTTCAGTAATGTGAATTTGCTTACTACCTCTCTCCATCCTTACTGCAGTATCTGAAATAATACAGCAGTAATCAACCGTAGCATGTCCTTACCAAACAGTAGCTCTTTCTCATGCAGACCTGATAGGGCCTACCATAACTCCCTCTTTTGTGGTGTGTGTGTGTGTGTGTGTGTGTGTGTGTGTGTGTGTGTGTGTGTGTATGTGTCTGTCAGTGCATGCAAGTTTACATGTGTATACATGGAAGTAAAGAGGACATCTGGAGCTGTTCCTCAGATACTGTCTGCTTTCTTTGTCCTTTAAATACAGGATCTGTCACAGGATAGGCTGACTGGCCAGGAAGCCCCAGGGACCCCTCTTTCTCCAACTCCCCAGCTCTAGGATTATACCACCATGCCCAATGTTTATAATGTAGGTTCTGGGGATTGAACTCAAGTTCTTGTGCTTAGAAGAGAATCTCTGACCGTTTCCTTAATCATCCTCTTGTGTGATGATTTAAGAATGTATTATAAGCTGAGTGTTGGTGGTACACACCTAGGCAGGAGGATCTATGAATTCAAGGCCAGCCTGGTCTACAGAGTGGGTTCCAGAACAGCCAGGGATACACAGAGAAACCCTGTCTTAAAAAAAGAGAAAGAAGGGAAGAAGGAAAGAAAGAGAGAAAGAAAGAAAGAAAGAAAGAAAGAAAGAAAGAAAGAAAGAAAGAAAGAAAGGAAGGAAGAAAGGAAGAAAGGGGGCTGGAGGGATGGCTCAGAGGTTAAGAGCACTGGCTGTTCTTCAAGAGGTCCTGAGTTCAATTCCCAGCAACCACATGGTGGCTCACAACCATCTACAATGTGATATGGTGCCCTCTTCTGGCCTGCAGGCTGAACATTCACTGTATACATGATAAATAAATAAAATTAAAAAAAAAAAAAAAAAAAAAAAAGAAAGGAAGAAAGAAAGCATTAGACAGTCAGTAGCTTCTTGTTTTCCAGGGAAAGCTCAGAGCTGTGATGACAACCCACCCTGACAAGAGTTGACAAATATCTATCAAGACCATGGGGAGCAGGGAATCTTTTTTGACAACTCTATTATTTTTCTTTATCTCTAAATCTTTGGGGGGTCAACCTTCCCTGCAGGGAGATCAAACTCTCCCTCCTTTCCTCACTCTATGTGAGGAAATAGGAAAACACTGGACAATTTGTAAAGAGCTTTCCAGGTACAACTCTCTAGACAAGACTGTAAGGCATATGTCATACAAGAAAGTCCTGAAGCCGTCACTTTTTAATTGTGAAACATCCTGCATGCCCACAAACAGACGGCCCTATTGAGGAGTGCTTGCCATTTCTTAATAATTAGATTCCGAAAATTTCTTGGCCAACTTTCAGTTAGTTGTGGGATATAGATAGCATTGTTTCATATCTAACAATTATACTGAATTTGGTGCTTAGTTACATATGCATTTTAAGCTAGAATGTAGTTTTTAATTTTTAATTGTAATTTGTGGGAACGGTATGTGTGTTTTGTGTGTGGAGGCCGGAGCAGATAATTGGGTACCCTGTTTCATCACTGTCTGCCTTATTTCCCTGAAACAGGGCCTCTCACTGAACTTGGAGCTGACTGCTTTTTAGCTAGGCTCGCAAGTAGCCACTCTCAGCAATCCTCTTATCAGTGTTGTGGCTACAGAAGCATAGGGCCCAGCTGTTGTTGTTGCTAAACATGGGTTCTAGAGATCTGAACTCAGGTCCTCGTGCTTGCACAATGTTCTTTTACACACTTAGCTGTCTCCCTAGACCCCTGGGGTTATAATTTAACAGTGAGAATATTTAAATTAATTGATTATTTTGTGTGTATTTATGTGTGCACATGAGTATATGCATGTGCACCAGATGCCTGTAGGAATCTACAGGTCAGAAGAGGGGATCAGATTTCCTGAAATTGGAGTTATAGACAATAGCTGCTATGTGGATCCTGGGAACTGAACCCAGGTTCTGTAGAAGAGCAGCTAGTACTCTTAACCACTGAGCCATCTCTCCAGCCCTCAATGAGGATTCTTTACATTCACATTTCAAAACATAGTTTCATCTAAACTTTCCATATACATTTTCATGATTTTCTCTAGCAGGGAAATGTCACTTTTTGAAACACTATGCAGTTTTCCTGAGTTTGCCACCCAGGATCTGAGACCCACTAGCTTCAGAGATCACAGATGATGCATCAACTAGAAATTTTATTCTAAGTCACTAACAGTAAATCACACAGCTTGGTATATTACTTTATCAAAAAAAAATTTTAACAAAACACAGAGATGTGTGTAATGAATGTGTGAGTGTTTCAATGGAGAATAATAAAGTGTGACTACCCAAAGGCGTAGGATGTTACAGAGTCTCTCAAAGGACAAAACTCTTTTCTCTTCACTTGAGGCACCACTGACCTCACTTCCATGTTAAGAAGAGCAAAGGCTCTTGATGCCAAGTTGGACAACCTAAGTTCAGTCTCTATGACCCACATGGTGAAAGCAGACACGCACACACAGAGACAGACACAGACACAGACACACACACACACACACACACACACACACACACAGAGGCACATACACACAGATGCACACACAGAGACATACACAGAGAGACACACATACAGGCACACACACAGAGACACAGAGACACACACACAGGCACACACACAGAGACACACACAGAGACACACACACACACAGACACACACAAGGACACATACACAGACACAGATACATACAGAGACACACACAGAAAGACACACACAGAGACACAGACACACACAGAGAGACACACACAGGGATACACACAGAAAAACACACACAGAGACACATACACAGGGATACACACAGAAAAACACACACAGAGACACATACACAGACACACATACACACAGAGACACAGACACACACATAAAGACACATTAAATAAATGGAGGAGGGAAGGAAGGGAGGGAGGGAGGGAGGGAGGAAGGAAAGGAGGGAGGAAGGAAGAAAGGAAAATAAAAACAATGAGAGCATGAGCAGGTTTTGGTTCACTTGATCTCTGTTGCTTTAGCAGAGTTTTGTGTATCTGTTCATTGATGGTAAAATGTGAGCCCCTCATAAGGTGTGTTGTCAACTGACTTCATAGGTTTTATTTTATAATAATAAATACTTGGCATGTCAAGGCCACACTCCCAGGAACGATGGCTAAACCTGTGTTAAATTTCCTTGTTTACCAATCTGTCATGGAGCCTCAATAAATGCCCACAGCTAGCATAGATTGAGGTCATTTCAGGCTGATCTGTTTTCTCCCAGAAGTAACTTGTTCTTCAAAGAGAAGCAACTGGCTATGGGTCCTATAATTTAAGAGATTACACAATTATAGGTAGGTAGAGTGCCTTACACTTTTCTGCTTTATAATTTTGACTTGATGTCCTACATGGTTGGCATGCCTCTCTGATAGTTATTTCTTAATTGAAATTTTATATAATGAGAATATATTTCAAATACACGAGGTAAAAAGAGTACAGCACATGGACACATTGTCCACAGTCTTGTACAATAGCAGTAGAAAATAGACTGAGATCCCCGTTGTCTGGACTCAGGTGGTGATGAATGCCAATTTCTCTCCGAATTTGCTGCCGAGAGCTTCAGTGTTTTGTGAAGCATTCTATATGAGGGAGGAGAAGGTAGAGTCTCTACACTTGGGAACAAGGTTGCTGACATGATGACACCCACCCGTTTCTCTTCCGGCAGATGTGAGAATAACTCATTTGTTGCCCTATGAGATGCCTTCAGTATCTTTATTGTCTTATTGTCTTCCCAAGCAGAATAAATAAATAGCATGTTGAGCAAAGCTAGGTCCATGTGGACCCATGACTACTTTTCACCTGTGGTAGACATTACTAATCAATCCTGGAGCTTAGCGTAGCAGTCCTGGCAAGGGTTAATCAATCAGAGCTGGCATGTGTGATTGAGTTTTGGGGCAGAAATGACTGCTTGAGGAGAAAAGGCCACTTGATGCTTTGCCTTAGGAATTTTGACTTTTTCCTCAGAACTTCTTTGTAAATATATCTGCTAGAAGTAATAAGGAAAATGTGAATTGTCTCATACCAGAGTTAACATTTTAAAAAGTGAATGGATGGTTGGTCATATCTCCTCATCAAGCCCACAGCTAACATTTCTGAATTTTTTCCATGAAATCCTGTCAACCAGCCTGACTCATTCGTACTACAGCATGTCAGACTCTATCACCAGTAGATGTGAGTTGACACGTGAGGTGAACCTTTGATGACCCCTGCGTCACCGGGCTTTGACTGAACAATATGCCTTCCCTTCATCTGTGCAACTCTCATCCTTAAAATCAATGTCGACAAATTTTCTCTGAAATAAAAGTGGAGTTATGTGTTCTCATAGATGTTTGAAGAATTTATTCCTTTTTTCTTTAAGTCATCTTCTTAGGAGGGACTTTAAATCACTGGATTTAAAAAGGAAACTGAGAAAGGAAATCTTAGACACATGCTAGAAACAAGCAGAGACAGTGAAGCCTAATTACCTAGGATGACATCCCCCAACAGGACAGAATAAGACTCAGCACAGAAAGAAATGCACATTGTCACTTCTCAGCAGTGAGGGTAGCAATGTGAAACAGATGTGAGAGGACACAAGACATCTGGAATCGGGGAGAGCTGAGGCTGAGCAAAAAGCTTGCCGTTGTTGGGGGCTGAGCATGAATCCTTCTCCAAAGGGAGAGGCTAGCAAAAAGATGGGCACATCTGGCCGCCTTTTTTGGACCAGACATCCCTTACACAGGCTGTCTGAGTGAACCTTTGCATTTCTTATGATGTTCACACATTTTGGATTGCTTCTAGAGCATCCTAAGGGAACGAAAGACAAGGGGAAGCATGGGACCCATGGAAAGTGAGGAGATGAAAGCATATACCATCAATGGCCTCTGACTAAGAGCTCAGGAAAGGCATGATCAGGCTGGAGCTTATCAAGCAATATAGGAGATAAAAGATCATTGGAGATAGTCATTCAGCAAGAGTTGCTTCTGGAGATACTGGACCTGAGTTAAAGGGAAATCACTTATATCCATGCCATCCCAAGGCTATCAAAGACAAGAGGCAGCCAATGGAATTTCCTTAAAGCCTTTATCTTATACCCAGAGCAGACAACTCAAAAAGGTCCAGTCTCAGAATTAGATTGAAGCATGGGTCCCTTCTTCTGTTTCTAGTTCCTCCATACTTCATGATGTATTTCTGGAAAAAAAAATCCTATTTTAATGATGCCAACTTGCCTCCTTTCAGCACATTAAAAAAGGGAACGATTGGCTAAGGCTGTCACGCTGATGGGAATAATTTTGTCGCTGTGCAATTTGGCTCCTGCTCTAAAGTGAAGCACACATTTTCCTCCAGTGTATTTTAAGCCGGAGACTTCTAAGTAAATGGGAGGTGGCTGATTTTATTTCTGCATGCAGCCAGCCTTCACTGGCATGGGCTCTGATTTGGCCCAATCAATTTTGCATTCATGCTGAGAGGCGAGTTGATCAAGTTCAAGGAACATCTGTATCCATTTATCTGGGGTTGGATGAAAACATGGGAGCATCTCCTTTCAGAAGGTTTGAATTCTTCCAGGGGCTGATGCAAGACTCCTGGACAAATGACCTTTAAAACTTCAGCAACTTCAGGCCTGAGAATGTAGCTCAAGTTGATGGAGCACCAGCCCAGCATGCAAAAAATCCTGCATTTCATCCCCAGCACTGCATAAACCAGGTCTGGTGGTGCATGTCTATAATCCCAGCATCTGGGACATAGAAACAGGAGGTTAACACTTGGGAATAAGTTGTCCTCGGCTCCATAGCAAGTTCAAGACCAGCATGGAATAAATGAGACCCTGTATCAAAAGACAAAAACTATAATACCAGCAGTTAGATTTCATCTGAGAAGAGCTCTCCTGAGTCTTTAACACAACCTCATCTTTCTAATTTATAGAGTTTTCTTTAGGAGTCTAGCTCTGCCAAAATGAGGCATTTATTAAGTGAATCTTTATTATCCAGTTAAACAGTCTCCAAAGAGTGACCTAACTGAGTACCATGGAGTGTATGAGCCAGAGTGTTTGAGCATCAGGATGCCAACTCATCTATCGACCCAGCCGTTCCTCAGTCACATCTGTCTTGGTCTCTCCACCCCCCCTTTTTTTTATTTCTGCTTTCCTAGCTAGCTGTCATAAATTTTGTGTGCCGGCAACTCGATGGCTTGGAGAGGGTTGTAAACATTTTCTTGTTCAATTACATCAGGGTTTTTTCCCTTTATGTCAGCAATTAAATTTATGAGGAAAAAAAGAGTTCACTCTCTAAACCTAAGGAGACACAGTCAAGTTCAAAGTAAATAAAAAAAAAGCAGAGCAATCAACTTACCAGTGGTTAACTATAAACAGAGAAGTGGGTCTCAAAATCCGAGGGATGTGACTCTGAGCCCAAAGCCAGCAGCTGAGCAGCCAATGAACTTGGGTTGAGTCATCTTTACCTACTAAGCTGTAGTCTTCTGATCTCTACCATGGGGTGACTAGGTGCAGTTGCATTTGTGGGAGCTTTAAGGGAGATGAACGGCCAGGTCCTTCTCATGTTTTGCACAGAGAAACAAATTGACTGAGTGTGGGGCCTCTGAGGTACATGTCTTTGTTCTCCCAGTCCCTGGAACATGAGGCATTGGATTGTGCTCTTACTTGTGGGTTGGGCCCACTCAAATCCTAGAGTAATGTGGTTGTAGGAGGTTGTCTACTCTAGAGCAGTTTGATGGACCCACAGAATGCACATCAGTAATGGGGACATAATTGAATTACAGAATCCTTAGTCCTACCGAGTCTGAAGCTGTGTGTGTGTGTGTGTGTGTGTGTGTGTGTGTGTGTGTGTGTGTGCCCATGCATGTATGTGGGTACATGTACGTGTGTGTGAGTACAGAGGCCAGAGGTTATTCTTGAGTATTTTCATTTATTACTCTCCACCTTATTTTTTTGAGTCAAGGTCTCTATTGAACTTGGCCTTCGTCCATCATATAAACCTACTGGCCAATGAACCTCAGGGATCCACCTGTGTCCATCTCCCCACTCAGGTCCTCAGGCTTGTGCAGCAGGCACTGTACCCACTGATCCACCTCCCCAGTCTCTGGAAGCTACCTTTTAACAAGATCCCTAGAGATCCCATGTGTGCATTTAAGATTGAGCACGGCTGCATAGAGCTTCAGGATAAAAATAAGAACATAATTTGATCTCCTACAGAAATCTAACCACCTCTGATAACCATAGATGAACTTCATCCTGTGTTTGGACCTTGAGGAAGCCCAATGTGAGAACATGGCTAATCTACAGAAACACGTGCTTTTTACTTGAGAGACTGGAAAAATCCATCAAGCTCACCACAGACCAACAGAATCACACTGCATTTTTCATATTCTGCATAGCAACATCTTTTTAGATAGCATACCAACACCCCAATCCAACAGTATGAGCCAGTTATGGAGTTTGTGACCACTGTTCACATAACCCTTGTTGCAACCTGGCCAGCAGGTGGGGCTCTTGGAGGGTTAGTGGATAGCTAAGTCCACACTACTGGGAAGGAAGGGCTGAGGTTCAAGCTCAGGGTTCTCAGACCCTGAAGTGGTCTGTCTCAGCAGTTCTGCTACTTACTGTTCCTCTCTCTCTACCTGTGTACCCAGCTGGTGAGCCCTTCCTTCCAGCATACTAGGGAGAGGCTTGCAAAGTGCTTCTCCCACCCTGTTTCTCCCACATGCCAGTCTTTGCATTGTCCTGATCAACCTGGGCTGCACCCCTGGGTACAGGTTCCCTTAGACCAGACAAGTCCCCAAAGCACATCAAAAGTCATGAGTCTGGAGACAGGACTGGTTTGAATGAGAAAGTGTTGATTCATATGAGAGGAAGGTGATGGGGGAGGGGATCAGACACACTGTACTCATGCATTGAAGTTTCCAGCTACAATATGTTGTCCCTCAGGAGTCATCCACCTTGTTGTTTCTGTTCGTTTGAATTCATTTTGTTTTGAAAGAGAGTTTATAAATGGGATCTGGAACTCACCGATTAGGCTAGGCTGGCCACCCAGAGAGCCCTAGGGACCTACCCATTCACAGCACCAGGGTGATGAGAACATGCCACCATACCCAGCTTTTTATACACAGGCCTGGGAATTGAATGCATGTCCTCGTGTTTGTACAGCAAGCACTTTACCAACTGAGCCATCTCTCCAGCCCTTGATACAAAATGTTTTGAGGCATGGTAGCACACAGCTTTAATCTCAGTGCTTGAGAGACAGAGGCAGGTGGATCTCTGTGAGTCCAAGGCCAGTCTGGTCTACATAGAGACACTATCAAAATAAAACAAAACAAAACAACCACCACCAAAAGACTTCAGTAACCATATTTTGTTCCTTATCTTCAAATCCCAGTTGCAAACAGACTTAACACTGTTCACAATACGGTTTTCAGATGAATGAGCGAATGAACAAGGACCTTGGCATTGTCTGTATTGGTTCTTTGCACCAACAAACCTGAATTAAAACTTTCAGGATCGAAAAAATGTTTGCAAAATTTATCTCCTCAGTACTTCTGATCTCTCTCTCTGATCTTCGCAACACCGGAGTATTCTTTTCATCCCTACACTCTCTCGCCCTGCTTGCTGATTAATGATGGTATCGGTGCATTCCTAACCCACAAACCTCACATTTTCCTAAGTCTGTATAAAAACATGCAATTTAGCCAGATCCTCCCTCTCTCGGGTTAACGTCAGCGCAGGCAGGCTGATGCATCCGGAATGTGTCAAGGCAGGTGTGGGGCGGCAGACTCTGGGGCTCCTGAAATAACAGACGCTTCTCGAGCATGTGCGCAGGTATCTCGCTTCACCGAACAGCTGGCCTTTCTTTCTGTCCGTTGCTGCCTCTTTTCATTTTGAAGGGAAGACAGCCTGTCAAAGCAAACCCAGGGAGTTTGGCTGGCTGCGAGCATTTGAAAGGGCAGAGTTTTTTTTTTTTTTTTTAATTCTTCTTTTTTTCCTTTGCTTTCTTCTGGTTTCCAGAAGAAACAAAAGTCTTACAGCATATGGAAATCAGCAACATAACAGAGTGGTTATGTAGCTTGGAGGTAGGCACAGGAGCACACAGTGGTCTGAAACTCCAGTCTGTACTGACAGGCACTGCAGTGTTGTTGAATGTTGGGTCTTTGACCCTGGGGATTTCCTTTCTCCTGAACTATCAAGGAATTCTGAGAATAGCAACTTAAAACATCGAAAGTCTATAAGCCCCGTTCATCCAGAGTGCTCACAAGTCAATCCTGTAATTTTCCAGACGTATCAAAGTAGCCATAAGTTGTGTTCAATATCACAACTTTGATTTAAATAGTTGTCCCAGGGCTAAGGCTGTAGCTCCATGGTAGAATACATCCTTAGGATATGCAAGCCCTCATTCCATTCCCAGCACTGCAGAAAGCCAGATAACTCTGCAGCATGGTAACTGCCGCATATGTTTTCCAACAGGTAAATGGGTAAATAATTTGTTAAATAAATCTTTTTATAATTGTCTTTTGAGACAGGACCAACAGTTCAGACTTTCCTGGAACTCACTATGTAACCAATGGTGTCTTTGAATTCCAGGTTCTCCTGCTTCTACCTCCTGAGTGCAGGGATTGCAAGCATGTACTACCACACCTGGTTTATGGGATTTGAGGGAATCAAACTCAGGGCTTCATGCATGCTAGACAAGTGTTCTACAAGCTGAGTGACATCCCTTGATGAAATAATTTTTATATATGATGAATATCATACTGTCAATCAGGATATGCTGAGTTGTGCTGTGATAACAAGCATCTCCATTTCTTTTAAGGAAAGATCCATCAGAGTCAGCTGGGAATCTGCTTCTGTCCCCAGGACCCAGGATATGAAGAATCCACCTGGAATTTGCCAGCATCACAGCAGAAGAGAAGCATGCACATCAAAACCACCCTTCAGCTCTAAAGATTTCCTTTCAGCACTGATGTGATCCTTTTATGCCCATATTTTTTGAACAGAACAAGTCACATGCCCAAGACACTGAGAGTAGGATATTATATAAGCCCTTGGGAAAAACCAGCAACATTTAATGGATGCTTGTGCCTACTAAATCTATTAGGCTGATGTGCCTGTGAGACCTCATACTTATTTCTCCCATGGGTCTGCTATCATGTAGGTACTAGCCTTATATTACCCACCCTCAGATAACTGTATTCCACACACTCTACACACCATTGATAGGGACCAGTGACCCATGAATTTCTCTAGACCTTAAAGAACTGGAGAAGTAGGAAATGATGTGAGAGTAACACATTGTAGCTGTTTCCCTATGCAACAGCTAACACATCTCACCCACACACAGTCACCAGCACTCAGAGAACTCCAAAGAACAATAATAATTTAGCAGGAAATATTCAGATGCAGAGAAGGACAGAATTTGGGCCACAGAGTACTCAGGTTGAGGGAGAGAGAGAGGGTCTAAGTTTTAATACTGCAATAGAATATGCTAGAAAGGAAGAGCATCATGCTGTTTTGAGGATATTCTGAAGCAAAGCTTAGCGCTTCAAAATCAAAGCAATTCTCAATCCTGACAGTATAGATGAAAACATGGGGGATCACTCAAGCTGGATCAGGTTAGCTATCTTAGCCACACTCTGATCCGCTTTGCCATCCCCAGCAAGGCAGTAGAGACTGAGATCAAGTTTGGGGACATCTGCTTAATCCCTATAACCTTTACAGGTGCCCACCCCTGTCAGACTTCATCTAGTAGACAGCTGTTTTTGAATGGCATGGTTCACTTTTGTGATTAATGCTGATAAGATCATTGGACCAACATGAGTCACTGGATCTTGGATGAATCAGGTCCTAGTCTTGGGTCAACTCTGTGTGTGTGTGTGTGTGTGTGTGTGTGTGTGTGTGTGTGTGTGTGTGTAAATGCAAAGCAAATATATACATTTATCCATGGCTCATATAGGGTTCATTCATTCATTCAATTCATGTTTACCAATTCCTAATTTGGGAAAATGAGTCTCTCAAATCATGAATCCACAGTTTCTATCTATGGCTTGTATCTCTTTCATAGTCTATTTTTGGTTATTCACAGTATTGGCAAAATCAGGTGCGTGGTTCTTATAGCTTGGACTCTATTATTTCTAATTTTTTTCCATTTTGATAAAATTTATGGGCTGGTAAGATGGCTCAGCTGGTAAAGGTGCTTGCTTCCAAGACCACCTTTATCAGGTGACCACCGGAGTTTGATTTCCAGAACACACATGATAGAAGGAGAGAATAAACAGCCAATGGTCATCCTCTAGCCTCCACACAGAAGCTGTGGCATGTGTGTACACTCAGTCTCACAGACATGTTCAGGTGATCCAAAGGAGTAGATTGATGTAATAAAGAAGCACTATTTAACACCTATAAATAATAAGATTTCTCTGGGTACCAAAGACATCTGCTAGAATAGTCCTCTGGCTATTTCACTGAAAGTCTGGAGCAGGGAAAAGCCAGAATCTCTAAGGCACCTGCCCACCTCCTCTCCCAACTCTGTCTGCAGCAGGTTCATTTACACCTGGAAGTCCTGTGTTTCGCATGGATGGAGGCCCTCTTGGGTTTGTATGTCTCTCCCTTCCCCATGTATCACGAAGCACAATCAAACATACCTCTTGGCAGATGCCTTCAGTGTGTGAGAAACACAGACAGACAAACACTAAATGCCACTTGTGTGGGAGACACTAGAGTAAGCCCCCACTGCATCGTTAACAGCTCCCATCTCAGGTTTTCTGGGGGAGTTTCAACTTCAAATAGCCTGTCTCACTGTCCTCAGAGGCACTTGTATCTGGCAGACTGTATGTCCCAATTTCTGGTGTAGGAAATGCTCACATTATATACGCTGTGCACTCAATGGCACTCTGGAGAGGATCCAAAAGCAGCTGGTCACTTTCTTGGTGAGAGGCTTTCTGTCTTCTGAAATTCCATGTGCAAAATTTGAATAAATTTAAGGAAGAAGACATGTGAAGGAAATGAAAAGGAGAGTTTGGCTGAAGCAGCCTTTATGTTTTAATGATTTATCTATCTATCTATCTATCTATCTATCTATCTATCTATCTATCTATCTATCTATCTATTTATATTTTATGCACATGTGTGTTTTATCTGCATATCTGTGTGCGTGCAGTTTCAGCAGAAGCCAGGAAAGGGGAAACTCATTCCAGAGAGCTGGTAGCAACCATATGGGTGCTGGAAACAGAGCTGAACCCAGGTTTTCTGCAAGAGCAGCAAGTACCCTTAATCTCAGAGCCATATCATCAGCCCCACCTTGTTCATTTAATAATCTCCAAATTCTTAGAAACAATCATTCTGCAGGGACTTTGATATGATGTCTTCTTAAAGATGCATGATATTTCTACCTGATTAGTGTCTTTTATTTCAAGCTGATTCACCACTTAAAATATGTATGCTTAATGAGACACCTAGCATCTAGAATCACCAAGGAATACTGTGTGGTATGTCCTGGCATGGTACACAAGAAATGTTAGTCTAAGGGATGATGGGTGGATAGATAGCAAAGAATAAAACCAAAGGTAAACCTTATAGCACGCCATATCCTCCTTCCTTTACTTCCAATATGACCATTCTCAACTCTTGCTTACTCTTTTTAAAAAGATTGTGTGTGTGTATGTGCGCGTGTGTGGTGTGTGTGTGTGTGTGTGTGTGTGTGTGTGTATGTGTGTGTGTGTGTGTGTGTGTGTGTGAGAGAGAGAGAGAGAGAGAGAGAGAGAGAGAGAGAGAGAGAGTTGTGAAATAATCTTTTTGTACACTGTGAAGATGTATTGCTCTCATTGGTTTAGTAAAGAGCTAAATGGCCAATAGTTAGGCAGGAAGAGGTTAGGCAGGACTTGCAGACAGGGAGAGAGCTCTGAGATGAAGAAGGGCACATTGCCAGGAGATGCAGGGAGAAGCAAGATGAGCATGCAATACTGAGGAGCCATGTGGTAGAGCATAGATAAAAAATATTAAAAATATGGGTTAATTTAAGATGTAAGAGCTAGTTAGTAACAAACCTAAGCTACCAGCCGAGAATTTATAATTAATAATAGGTCTCTGTGTGGTTATTTAGGAGCTGGCTAGTGGGACAGAAAATTACATCTATGAGAGAGAGAGAGAGAGAGAGAGAGAGAGAGAGAGAGAGAGAGAGAGAGAGAATATGAGGGGGCCAGGAGAGGGCATTGGATTACCCTTGAACTGGAATTACAAGAAGTTGTGAGCAGCCCATGTGGGTGCTTGGGTCTTCTGGAAGAGCATCAAATTCTCCCAAGTGCTGAGCCATATTTCCAGCCTCCATTTTTACTTGTTTTCATTGTTTCAAGACATTTCAAGGGATTGGAGAGATGGCTCAGTGAAACACTGGTTGCTCAGGTTCAGTTGCCATCACGTACGTGTAGGCTGGAAACCTCCTATAACTCCAGTTCTAGGGAATCTGATAGCCTTTTCTGGCCTCTGTTGGCTTTTGTGTGCATATAGTACCCAAACTCAAGTAGGCATACATAGATACAAATACAAATGATAAATAAATATTTTAAAAGAATATTTAAAACACATTCTTGGGGTACATGAGGAAATTTGAATTTGGATATTAGGTGTTATGGACTATGCAACTTTTCTTATGTGTGATAATGATGCTGAGGCTGTATAAAGGAGTCACCTTGTTCTGGAGAAATGTAGTTAGAGGTAAAGAGTCATAAGTGTCTTCAAATTTAAGTAGTTCATAAAAATATACAGAAACATACAAATAGATATGATAGATAAAAGCATAGATGATGGAGAAATAGTATTATACTAGACATAATAGACTAAATGGATGCATAGTGTTATACTAGACATAGTAGATGTATTAATTGATAGAAATGATAGAAAATATTATATATGTATAGGTAATTGAGTGAATAAAGATAAGTGGATGATAAATGTATTTATATATAGAAATAATATAGGTAGGTAGGTGATTGATAGATAGATAGATAGATAGACAGATAGATACATATATGGATCAATCATACAAAATATGAAGTGTTGAATCTAGGAAGTAGCTGTCCCATCACTTTTACAACTTTTTCTGAATATTTGAGCAGCATTTTCCCGATTTTAACTTGGGGAAAGTAAAGCAGAATGCTTCTAGCAACTCCACCTGCTCCCTAGTGTCAGAGATGAGCCGCAGTCCTCTGAGAGTCTGTGCTGACATCACCTTATTTACTACCTCTAGCTCCTCAGACAGGTGACAAGGCAGGGGTCCTGCAGATGAGGGTGTACATTTGGACTTCAGGGTCACCATGTCATTCCTTCCTGGAATAGGGACAACCCCAGCTCCCTGTTTGTTTGTTTGCTGTTTGTTTGAGGGTGCTCAGAATTCTACCCTTTGGTACAGGCATCTAACTTTCTGTGTTGCCTTAACCATCCATGCATGTCTCTATACCATCTGCATCCTGTGGCTGAAGGGTCTTCCTTGCCCCCCTGACAGACCCCATATCTTTCAGCTGCCTACATCACAAGCTAGGACGACTCAGAATCACCTGGACCTTACAGCCTCCACTCTGAATTACCCTTCCTCTCTTCCCCCTGAGGCACAGGAACCAGCTGTGACATTCATCTGTTGATAATATGCTATAAATCTGTCTTACCCAAGCCCCAGGGCAGTGCTGGGTGGCAGGTAAGAGGCAAGCATTGAAGGCTCTTGGAATTGGAAGTTAAGGCCTTGTGTCTGCAACCTGGATAGCTATCATGAATCTTCCTATCAGAAAGCTTTCTCTGAGATTAGGCTGTGTGCCATCAAGCATATGCCTCCCTGAAATGGCTGGATCAAAATCCAGCCAAGCATCCTTTGGAAGCCTCTGATGTCTGCCATTCAGAATCCTGCTGCTGTCTCTGTCTGGGATCATGGTCACAGGTGAACAGAGCCCAAGCTGAGCCAGTCACTAGAGTGACCAATAGCTGACAGGGACATCTGAAGAGAGATGCTATGCAAATTTACCTAGCTGTTTCCTGGGGTTCAAGTCTCCTTCCCATTGGCTAAAGATCATAGCCGCCCTTGGCTTTTGTTTATCCAGGAAGTCCTGTATGAAAGCTGAACTTGGTTGTGTTGTAGTTTGAATTTATTTCTCTGTTTCCTCTTTAAAAGATTGTATTTTATCTACTTATTTGTTTGTGTTGTTTTTTGACACAGACTCATGGCCAGGCTGGCCTCCAGCTTACTATGTATTGAGGATAAACTTCAACCCCCTGATCCTTCTGCCTCTGCCTTCCAAGTACCAAAATTATAGACGTGTGCCACTTCAGCTAGCTTGAAAGAAAAGATTCTTTTAGGTTCTCTATAAGATAACTAGTTCTTTTGGAGTTGCCTGGGATTTGCCTGGGATTTGCCTGGTGCTCCCACTGACAGCATCACACATGCATGGAACACCCTTTAATTCCGGGGGAAGTAGAATGAGTAGCTGTCCTTCCTTCCTTCCTTCCCTCTATCCTTCTGCTCTTCTTTGCAGATTTTGCCCACTATTTCAATAATAATCATTTTAAGATGTTTTCTAACTCCCTGATTCCCTTCTCACCTGGGAGCTACCTGTAGCATCCACAGCAAGGGTGAACGCTTACCTGATGGAAGCCATCAGGCTGCCAGTGGTACCCCTATCCTAGCTTAGCCGGCAGCCCCATGGCTTTATATACCATCCTATAACCTTCATTCTTAGAGGGGACCTAAGCTGGACACAGCTGCCTAGAGAACCACAGATGGGGACTAAAGATGGAGTCCCAAACCCAGATCAGAGGGGGCAGATCACAGACTCTCCTTACCCAACTAGCTCCAGACACAAGGACCACTGGCCATGAGCAAGACCCCCCAAACAGGAGGATGCAGACTGCACATGGGTTGTTGTCTATCTCTGTGGGCAGACAACCAACCCCTCCATCTTTCTCATTCCCTCCAGAGCTCCTTCCTGCTGCCTCCCCTCCTCACTCCGCTCCACTGTGCCAGGTGATTCTTGCACGGCTTTTGGCTGCGGGTCACTCCCCGCAAAGCCCAGTCCTTGCCCTCAGCGGGATTCCTCTCTCCCTTGCTGGCATTCCCTTGTGCTCTACAGCATATCCTTCAGTGCACTGACTGTCTCCCACTTACTGTCCTACACACACACACACACACACACACACACACACACACACACACCCTGCACTAGGTCTAGAAGACTGTGATTACACCTAGACTCTGTGTACACCACGAATTCTCGCAGGCCTTGTTTTCCACTTCTGTAAAATGGGGATGATGAGGATGAACTTCATTTCAATGGGGCTGCATTGCTTACATTCACTGACACCAAGACCAAGATACCTGGTAGACAGGACTGAAAGGAAGATAGGTTTATTGTGGCTCCTAGTTCCGGAGGGTCCCTCATGATCCAGGTGTGGCAGGGTTCATGGCTGTGGGAGCATGTAGCAGAGACTCCTCATATTTTGGTGAACTGGGAGAAGCAGAGAGAACTACACAGAAACAGAAGGCAAAAATGACTGCCAAAGGCTTGTCCTTAGTGTCACACTTCTGCCAGGAAGGGCCCACTTCCCACAGGCTCCACAGCCTCCCCAAATCTCACCACCAGTTTTGGAGCAAACGTATTCACAACGTGAGTCAGAAGGGGGCATTTCAGATCCAAACTATAACAGCCGCTTCCAGGGAAGGGAGAGCTAAACAAGAGACAGGGTTAGAGTAGTAGCCACACTGAGTGCCCATTGGATGCTGAAGAATTGTCTAGGCATGCTCGCCGGCCCATTGAATCTGCATCAGATCCCCTAGAACCATTATTCCTGGTCTTCTAGGAGAGGAGGTGGAAGCCCGGTGTAGTTAGCAGCAAGCTTGAGGGCTCCTGCCTGTGGATGGCTCCTTGCTGTGAAAATCTAGGTTCCTCATCAATGCTTTATTTGTTTGTTCATTTGGTTTGGTTGATTTGATTTTGAGACAGTGGGTGTCTCACTCTATATCCCCTGCCTCAGCCTCCTGAGTGCAAGGACTCCGAGTGTGTGCTGACACACCTGGCTCTTGGGACTGTTTCAGAGAGCTACCACTGGGTCTTAACTACTTTCGTGTGGCTGTAATAAGACACCCTGACAAAAGGCACTTAAGGGAGAAAGAGTATATTCAGGCTTACAGTTCCAAAAGGATACAGTCCATCATGGCAGGGAAGATGTGGTATCAGGTGGAGACAGCATGTGACAGGAGCAGGAAGCTGCATGGCCACATTGCATCCACACAAAGGAAGCCGAGTATGGACCTGAAGTGGGCCAGTCTATAAAACTTGAAGGCCTGCCCCACTCCACCTCTTAAAGTTCCACAACTTTTCCAAACAGTGCCACCCACTGGGGACCAGGTGTTCAAACACAGGAGCCACTTTCAAATCACAGTAGAAAATGACTCAGGTTTTTGAGAAAGGTGTTTGAAGGGAGAGTCATCTGGAAAGACTGCTCAGAGGAGGAGCCAGCTGGTTTAAGAGCCCAGTGACAACAAGAATGCAGGGAGAGTATGCCTAGCAGAGCCAGCCCGTTTGTCTGCTTGTGTCAGGGACCTGATGGAAGGTTTTAAAATGCCATGCTTTGTCCTCACCCCGTGGCAATTAACTCCATGCTCTGTGTATGAGCCCAGGATTCAGCGTTCGTATAAACTTCCAGGAAGAGCTTGCTGTGTAGCCAAGATAGAGATGGGCTGATGAAGGGCAGGGTACTGCAGGGTGCGGGGACTCCCCATTTTTGCTGGGAGCCACATTCCCTGTCTGACTTTCCCTGGTGGCCTCGACTTCCTGTTTTTAGCAATGGCTGTGCTGATAAGCAAAAGGAAGACCAGGCTGGGAGGAAATTCTGCTGAGGGAAGAAGGTAAGGACAGCTTTGCCTCCTGAGGTAAGGGAAAGGCCAGGAGGGCCTGAATCCATGTCACCTTCAGGCCCCCAGCTGACAAATGACATTCTGAGCCTGTATCTCCTCAGAGGCCCCTAAGCTGACCCTTGCAGATATCTGAGGAAAGACCAAGCTGTCCTCTAAGATTAATGACTCTGAAGAAAGAATGAGGGGAGGAGGAGGCCTGGGCCAGAGTCCGAGGGATAGAGGCTGCTCCTAGCCCCCCCCCCCCCGCACCCCC
Organism: Peromyscus eremicus; assembly: GCF_949786415.1. Classification (NCBI taxonomy): domain Eukaryota; kingdom Metazoa; phylum Chordata; class Mammalia; order Rodentia; family Cricetidae; genus Peromyscus; species Peromyscus eremicus. Next base: position 85,214,640 of record NC_081416.1, on the reverse strand, counting down.
ACACTGACTGTGACTAGGCCACAAGGAGCTGCCCATCAACAACATCACTATGCAGGTTCCAGGCCCCTTGCACTCCTCTCCTCAACCTTGCTGCCAGGCTGCCCACTCTTATGTTAGGAAACATTTAGGCTGCTTGTGCACCACCGAATGCCCACAGGCTACCTCCCTCCGTACAGCCTTACTATGTCTTACTGCCGTTTTCCTAGCTTTTTCTTAGTTATGGGGTGCCTTCTAGGTCACCCATGTCTGTCCACTTGCATCTTTCCTGCCCACTGGCCTCCTTTCCTGCTGTGTGCGGGGCTGCTAACTCCTGGCTGCTTTCTGTCTCCCCATCATCATGTTCTGCTGCATCACAGCAACCTGTCTTTCTGTATCTCCTTCAGTGTGTGCATACGGAACGGGGATCTCTCTGTCTCCATCCCGCCCTGTTGCCCTGTCTGACTGTGTATCTGTCCTGGTCTCTCAGCTCACTGCATCTGTCTTATCTTTCTTTCTCTGACATCATCTCTGTGTCTTCCCAGAGGTCTGTCTGCTTTCTGACACCCACGCTTCAGCGTCCCCTTCTTTTCCTGCATCTTTCCTGAGACTGCATTGCTGTCCGGTCTTCCTCCTCTTTTCCCTTCTTGTCTCTCTGTGCATTCTCCATTTTTCTTCTTCCTTCCATGGTTATAATCAACAGTAGCTGTGTCTGTGAGGTGTCGAGAGATAGCCCATGGCCCTGCTCATCAGCCTGTTGCCTGGTCAGGAGGTACCGGAGTGATGGAATGAGCCCTTCACCTGCTCCCCTGCTCCCCTGCTCCATTGCCCAACCTCTGTAGAACCCCATCCCTCCGACTCTTAATTCTAATGTCTTTTCTCCAAAGAGTTGGAGGATTCTCCTCATCCTACAACTTTAGTTTGCCCCAGGGTTATTGGGAGGCTGTATCCACAGTTGAGAAACTGCAAACCAATTCTGAAGCTGTGAGATGTACTGATGACTTGATCGCCACAGCTATGATTTAATAAAGCTGCGTGTTCTGCATTCACAATGCATTTCCTAGACATCCTAGAATGTAGATGTTAACACCCCATTTTCTTCCCAGAGGAGAATCAGAGAAGGAATCCAGGGAGAATAAGACATCTGCCTGAAGTCACACCCCCAGCCAGTAGTAGAGGCTAAACCCTCGCCCACTTGGAGCCATGCTAGCCGGTGACACAGGCACTAGTTACCGTAACTATTTCAGTTACTTTAAATGCAGTAACATTTGGAATAGTTTCTGTGTTGCAGTAGCCATATTTCAAGCACTCAATAGCCACCTGGGGATAGTAGACGCCATATAGGATAGTGCAGGGACAGGCTATTACCACCAGTGCGAGGACTGCACTGTTTTAGATCAAAATGGTCAGGAGATTCTCCAAACACCTTTTTAAGAGAAAATGGAAGCATATTGAAATAGCCCTGTGCCTTTCCTGGCTCCAGTCCTGTTACGTCTGCGGTTGCTCCTAAGCCCCCAAACAGCTACAAAGATCCTGTTTCCAAATACCTACAGACAGCCTCCCCTGTAACACACACCTGCCTTTACAACCCAGTTTGTGTCTGAATTACCACCAAGGAATGCTGTATTTTCATTACAGAAGAAGGAGAGTGGATGTATGTATTCTAAACAGCAGGGGGAAAAGCACAGTCTTATGTCAGAAATTGAATTTTCTTATTTCATCTGGTATCCAGGGCTTTGAACCCTTCCACAACATGAACAGCTTATCTTGTTCCACTTGATCAAAAACATTTCATAATGCTGGCTCCTTCTACAAGGTCACCTTGAAATCTCTTCCCTGCTCAGAGCTTCCTGAATCTTCCTTAGCCTAATAGAAACATCCTTGAAAACTGAGTGAACTAGACTTGCTCAACCCTCTGCCCTCTCCAAGAAAATGGCATCTCATCTCTCTGTAACAAGCTACCCAAGAGAGGGAAATAACTCATGTGCTACTCTCTAGGCAACATCAATACCCCAGCACCCACTGGTCTCACCTACTCATGTTGAAAGAACTGGCTGCATGAAAATTTCTCTGCAGGCAGCTGATTCTTCAGTGGTCTTCTTCAGCTGCTTGGCAATGAGTTCTCTCCCACAGCTTTGTGCCCTCCCAAACTCTTCTACACAGAGTTATTCATCCCTAGTGGTTTCCCGTACCCCCACCTCCCACTGAGCTTCTGAAAGCTCCCCTAGTTCTGATGGCCGCCATTCTAAGTCTCTCAATGATCCCAATCACTTACTATCCAGGATACCATGAAGACTTAGGTTGGTAAACTATTGGGAGAAACCCAGAGTAGGCTGCAGAGATAGCTCATTTGGCAAAGTGCCTGCTGTACAAGCATGAGGATTGGAGCTCAACCCCAGGGACCTACACAGGAACTCCAGTGTGGTTGTGTGTGTCTACCTCTGCGAAGTTAGAAACAGGTAAATCCCAGGGCTCTCAACCTAGCCAAACCAACAAGAGACCCTGTCTCTAACCAAAAAGATGGACAATGCCTAAGGAACACCACCTGAGGATGACTTTAGGCCTGTATGCACAGAGAGAGAGAGAGAGAGAGAGAGAGAGAGAGAGAGAGAGAGAGAGAGAGAGAGAGAGAGAGAGACCTTGGTTCAATACTGCTTTGTCCAATTAGTTGTCATATGAGACCTGTTCTGTGGGTCTTAACTTTAGTTTGGTGCCATTTGAAACAGCATTAAATAAAAAGAGTGTTTGGGACACTTGTTAAAGACATATAGAAGAAGGAGGGGCATTAATACACTGGGGCTTTGTAGTAGCAAAGAGATTGAGCTGAACTATAAATGCAAGAAGTATTTATAGCCGAAGAACAGAGTGGTAGAAGGCTGGGTGGAAGCTAAGAATAAGCTCAGGTGTCTTGCTGAATGTAGAGCAGGTGACACAGTACTGAGGGTAGGGGATTTTCCAGAAATGGACTTTGCAGGATTCTTCCTGGAACTGGAACAAAAGACCCAGAGGAAGAACAGAGATCAGAGACCAACATCTAATCAGAAAGAGGAGCTGGCATTCTTCACTAGAGTGAGGTCAAAGGGGGTCTTTGTCAGAGGATGGTATGATCCTAACTCACTTTCCAGTTGGGTGACCTGAGGTAGGATACTTAAACCCCTGTGACTCAGTTTCCTCAAATGTAGGATGATTTTCTAAGTGCGGAGACCCAGTTAGAATTACTGTTGATGGTAGCCCTTGGGACTGAGAAGTGCTCTGTCATAGGTTCACCCATAACCATGTTCAGCACTTCTCCAGACACGGATGACTTTGACCTTGATCGTCTGCTCCATCTGGCCTCTCCTGCCATGTAATCTTCCCCCCAGATGCCACCACTTTTCCAGCAATGCCTAGACACATCTCTAGTGCAGCACAGGGGAAGAAGGGATAGTTTAAGTACATAAATTATCAGATCTCAGTCACATGCTCCCCCCACATTTTAGGAATGAGCCTAAGAATTCTGAAGCAACTTGCTCAAGCCATCACAGATATTCAGAACACAGTATAGAACCCAGACCCAAGTCTATTTGAGTCCAGCACATTCTCTCCCTAGACCATGGATCTCTCCCTCAACTTGGTGCTGTGATGTGTGATACATCTTGGAATGGAAGCATGAACACACGCGGAATTGCCTCAGGCTGTCATCTGTCCTTCTTGGCTGGTCCTTCTCATCTCAGCCCTTCTCCATGCATCCAATTTCCTCTGATACTTGAAGCCCATGCCTACTTTACCTCCCTTCCCAGGTTTTCCATCTTCCACCAGAGATCTCACCCAGATCCTAGAACTCATATTCTTTTCCACCCTCCACTCCTTCTTGCTTGACATCCATAGGTCCTCATTCCCGCAGTCCGACCTTGGCCTCTTGCTCTGGACATGAGAGCAGCATCCATCCTCTCCTAACAGCACAGCTCAGAAAGGGACTCTTTCCCCAGCCTGACCCAGGGGTTGGAGTGAACAGCTCCATTTCTTTGACTTCTTTCAGTTGAGAAGTGACAGTCCAGGCCTGGACACAGGAAGTCAGCTTCCAAAGTGTGCTCCTACCATACAGAGTACTGAGGACCTCATGGAGCTTTAAAATTGTTTTTAATGGTAACCTCTAAATCCCCTTCCAGGCTAGAGGGACTCATGACTTTTTGTTTAGTATCTGTTCTCTCTCTCTCTCTCTCTCTCTCTCTCTCTCTCTCTCTCTCTCTCTCTCTCGGTTCACTGGCTTCAGACTTATTGTCTCACATTTGTCTGCATTACTTTGCCTTTCCCACTGACTGCCTGAATCACCTGCAATAACCCAGGCCAGTTCTATCTCAGGCCCTCATTGGGATGGTTGTGAGTACACCATGTTCCTAATAGCCTATCAGAGCCATACCCAGGACAAAGGAGAGATTACCACAAATCCCAAGACAGGTTGAGGAGAATAAAGAGGAGATCACTGCTACAGGGACTCTATTTTTCGACTCAAGTCCTGATGTATAAAATTAGGGTAACCATTCATTAAAAGAGTGATGATGGGTAACTATGTGGAAGGGATAGTCCTAGAACCCTAGGACCCCCCACACCCACACCCATGGATACCAAAATCTGTGGGTGCTCAAATCCCTTAGGCAAAATAGCCTAAGATTTGCATGCAACCTATACAACCTACACTTGTCTTCCTGTGTACTTGAAATCACTGATAAGTCACTCATAATGCCTGATACAACATCAGTGCTTCGGATGTAGCTACTGTGCTCTGTTGTTGAGGGAATAACAGCAAGGAAGTGTCTGTACATGTTCAGTATTGACATGGTTTTTATGAATATTCCAATCCGCTGTGGGTTACATCCACAGAGGGCACAAAACACTCACTGTCAGCGTGGCTGTTGAGCGAGTAGAGAGACTACAGCCGATGAAAACCCGCCCTGAAATGTAAGAAGCATGCTAATTGCAGCAGAAAAAATACTGTGGAGACTGCTAGGAAATCAGGAGGGTCAGAGTGCCTAGCACAGCTCTGATAAATAGTAAGGACCTGATAAATATTAGTCAAAGGTAGGTATTTCTGAAGGGATGATTAAGTAAAGGTCGACATCTCATCCTAAACAGAAATCCACTCTCTGCCCAGCCAGACATGTTTTACACTGTTACAAACTCTTTCATTCTTTTACCGAAATGAAGTCACACAGCACACAATGATTTGTGAATTGCTTTTTATTCTCACCTGTTTATTCCCATGCTGCTGACAACACTTGGAAGGATGTTTTGTTTCCTGGTTCTCCAGTGTTGGTGACATCAGATCGATGGCAAACTGGTGTTTTAAACACAAAATATTATCAACTGTTTAGTTCAAAGGAAAATACAGAATTTAAGTTTTGAAAAGGTCCAATAATAATAATAATAATAATAATAATAATAATAGTGATTATTGTGTATTTGAATTAAGTTATTAGTTTTGCACTCATGTGGGCATACACACACACACACACACACACACACATTCACTTGGATGTATGTATGAACTCTCATAGGTCCACAGGTAGATGCACACACACACAATCATACAAACTGATCAAGACATATACATTAATGCACATTTAGACATTCCCATTCACATTCATATGATTAAACATATACAGAGACTCACACTTACTCACATATACCTACCTAAGCCAATATTTCTGAACATAATGCATGTACACTCACTCTTCCAAATAAACATGCCCATATTCATAGTCCTAGGAGCATCACAATCTCATGCATCCTCTCTGCCACAGGTGCACACACATGCATACAGCCTTCTCCCCCCCTTATGCTTAGTGCCACTGTCCTATTTATTTCAATTCTCTAAATGTGCCACACTCTTGCTCCAAACCACATCCTTTCATCTGCCTGGGTGCTTTTCCTTTTACCTAGGCATCAGAGTGATTTCTTCTCAATGCCTTTCCCAGTTCCCTGGACCATGTGGGAGTCTCTTGCTAGCGCTCCCTGATCCATTTCCCATCCATTCCAAGACAGCATCTGTGACTTACTATAATTATTCTACAAGAGACATGTTTCCTGCAGTGTCTCCAAAACCCAAGAAGCACCTAGTATGCAGCAGGTGCACAAACATATTTATTCAAGGAATCAATCAACTGAAATTCTGGGTGACTACAAGTATGACCGATGAGCCACAGCAACAGGGTTTGAATCCCCTGCCCTGACTCAATGTCCATATTCCTTATATACTCCCTCACTGAAACTTGCCTTTCCAATTACTTCTTTGTCTGACTATAAATACACGTGCGTACACACATATACATCAGTCATGGGAAAGGTACTATGTGACCTTCCGGCTTGGAATTCCTTCATTTAACAAATCTGTTAGTCCAAATCCCTCATGGACAAAAGGGACATTTTACCCTACACCACACCAAACAGGCAAGTTTCCAGTTGCCCTGCACTCAGACTCCTATGCATCAAGGCCTCCAAGTTCAAGGTAAACAGGTTGTTGCAGTTAGTGAGTAGTTGCATAATGCAGAAAAAATATGAAGAAAATGACTTCATATTCACTAACAACAAAGGAACCCTCTAAGCTCAAAGAGGTTTATTAATTTGAGCTTCTTCATGGGAAATTTTCAAAGACTTCCACAGGCGATTCCATAGCAACCATCAGAGGAAGAAGGAGCTAACCTTGGGAACCTGATGTTCAAGCTCCATGTCCCCTTTAGCACACTGGCAGTGATTAGTGGACTCTCTGAAACTCTGAGAGCAGCTGCCCTGCCCAGTGGTCAGGTCTTGGGTGTGGTGTGGGGGATGCTTCCGTCTTATGCCAAGGACCTCTGCCCTGTGTGGCTGACGCACAGTGAAGTGAGCCTGCTGTCAGCTGGTGTGTGAGCTGGAAGTGGACAAAAGGGCTGAAGTGAGAGGGGAATTGGCCTCTCCACTGCCCTCAAGCTGCAGGCTGAACTTTCTGAAATTGCCAAAAGGTCTCACTGTGGGTCCAGCTGCCTCTAAGTTGACCTTTTCAGTACAGAGAAAAGTGTTTAGTGCCTCCCATCTGGGTCCATAATGGATTAGTTCTTCAAGCCGGTCATCTATTTCTACTTTGCTCCTGACCTTGGGGAAACCACTCCTGTGTCCCTGTTCCAATCTTATACATGATGATAAATTTATCCAGAAAGTACTTCTCAGCTATGGTGGAATGTTGCATGAGCTACTTTTCCTGTTGATGTGACCAAATATTCAACCAAAGGGTAACTTAAAGGAACAAGAAAGGGATTGCCTTAGCTCATGGTCCAGAGAAATGCAGCCCATGGTGGAGGAGGTGGTGGTGGCAACATCTTAGATAGAAAACAGTATGGACCAGAAACCACAAAAGGAGAATGAGTGTTCATCTAGCCTTCCTCTTTGCCCCCTTTTTACTCAGTTCATGTATACAACAACTCAGAAAATGGTGTCCCCAGGTTCAGGGTAGGCCTTCCCTTTTTAGTAATCTTCTCTGGACACACTCTCACAAGTATGCCCACAGTATATATCTTAGGTGATTCCAAATCTAGTCAAGTTGACAATGGAGATTTACCATCACAGAAGCCTCCAGGATGCTGTCTGGGTGGAGAGAAATTGCCACAGATTCTGCTCCTGAAAGATGCTTGGTGGAGAGGAGAGCTTGAGGTAATTCATAACAGATTGAAGCTATGTCCATCTAATATTTGTTCTTCATCTCTAATTGAATTCTTCTGCACTAAGCCTCATTTCTTCATTGACAGATGAAGAACATAAAGGGTCATGCATTATGTATCCTTTGGAAAGATGTGAGAAAATCACATGAGAGTGTGTTTAGATTTTGGCCTTACATGCACACATGAGTATGTAGTCCCTCTTCAAGATGTTCCCACTGCCACCAAGGTATGTGGGAGCTACTAGCATCTGTTGGCGAGAAGCCAGAGTTTCTTGCTCAGTAGACCGGAGTCCATTTGTTCTGCTTTGTCTTCTAGCCTCCTGTATGTAGCCATGATAGACACTGATACAGATGAAGTCTGCCCTGGGGGGCTCTGAGTCCATTACATCAGACAGATGAGCAAACACAGTGATGAGACAATGGAGAGAGAGGTACATTCTGTAAAGAAGGGCAGGGAATCTTCCCAAAAGAGACAACATTAACGTTGACCAGAAGTATGGCAATTAGTTGTACTAGGAGAAGAGTGTATTTCCCACAGTGCAGCATCTCTTGAGTGCAGGCAGCTTTGCCCCAGGGGACCTTTGAAGTATCTAGAAACATTTTGTCTTCTCATAAGTAGGGACAGGTGCTGTTGGTATCTAAATAAACCAGGGATGGCACTGATATCCTACAATGTTAGTCCTTTCTCCAACAAATGCTCATTTCCAAATATTAAGGTAGAAAGTCCCTGCTAGTGGTAAAATACACCAGTTGAGATACGGTGGAAATGAGTATGGAGAATTCTTTAAAAAAGAAATGAAACTTATAAATACACTTATCATATGACCCAGATGTACCCCTCAAGAATATCTGCCCAGAAAATGCCACGTCAACACAGGCAGTGACATAATGCAGAATATATATGAAGGGAATGGCTACCACATCACTAACAACAAAGGAACTTCCATCCTGTGGTGCCACTTAACTAACAACAAAGGAATGCTTATCTGACAGTGACTTTCATTCACTTAACAGTGAGTATCTTCCCACAACACACTGAAAAGCATGATTCTTTTTCATATATGCAAAACTAAGGGCCAGAGAAGACTCAAACACCAGAAGTAGGGCTATCAATTCATTGAACCCACACAATTCCACAGAACAGGGCAATCATCCTCAGGGAAGGTTGTAATTTGACTACACAGAACTTGTTCTATCATGACAGTACAAGCTACTTGCCTCTGTTTACTAGAGACCTGGGACATTACTAATCATCCTACAATGCACAGGACAGCCCCAGTTACCCTAGGAACTCCTCGCCCCATATGCCAGTTGTGGTGGAGTGTAGAATTCTGGACTCTACTTCAGAATCCCTTACTGAGCCGTTCTGCTCAGAGCCAATTACCTCCTCAGCGTGTGATAGGACTGACAATTCCTAAACTATGTTGAGTAAATGTTTATTTAAAAGTTTCCTACAGACACAGAATGCCTTGGCTCATAGCTTAAAGTATAAAGGAACAGCTTGAAAGTAAAAAAAATCCATTTTTGATTCACTCTGACAACAGGATGACTTTTGTGACAAAATTCTGGAAAAAGCCAGGGCTGTGAGCATTGCAAACCCACCTGTTTATGCCAGGTGATGGGATTTTTTTTTTGTATAAGATGGAAATTGGAAAGGCTAGCAGTGCATCCTTGTGAAATATTCATGACCCCATCTAATTTCTAATTCAATTAAAAGGTGCTAATGTAGTTAACTGTGACAACAATTATTTTTGTTAATGAATATATTTAAATGCTTATCAGCAAAGGTGATAAGGAGTGCCCACAAGACCCAGGCACAAACTTGAATTTCAATTGGTTTCTAGAGTATAAAGGTTGTTTTGACAAAGCTGTGGACTAAATTCTGAATTTACAAAATGGATAATTTCAGGATTAGCTGTTCAGTTACAACACTAGCCTTCTATTTTCTTGAGGATTCAAGATGGGATTCTTTTAAAGGAAAGTGCTTCAATTGCATTTGAAAACAGGGTTTGATTTATAAAGATTCAAATTATACTGACTTTGCAAAAACCCAAAGGCAGGAAAGTGGGAAATTCCAATGTTTGTTGTTAAGTAGACAGCAGCATCTCTGAGGCTGATATGTCACAAGATTGTTCCAGAACATAAATTTATGTACTGGAAGCCCTTTGTAACAGACATCAAATAAAGTTTCTTCCTAAAACATCATTCTTCCCTGGGTAGATGGTTGAACAGCATACAAAGTGTTAGAGCTGGTATACCAGATGTCTAGACATTGTCTCTTGTCCTTACACTGATATTTAAGTCAAGGTTTGGTAGTGCCCTATTTCAAACTCTGCCATTAAAATGTGAAATTACCTACTTTAAATTTTACAGTGTTTGCATGACTTTCAAAAAATGGCTTTCTAGCTTGTGGATGAATAATGTCTCTTTTCATGTTCTTGAATCTGAACCTTTCTCTCTTCCATTAGCAATGAATAGCTGCAATGCTGAGTGTGAGCCCATTGTTATAAGCATGTCTTGTTTTAACTCTTCACTCAACTACCTGTAAACTGAGAGGTTTGGGGAAAGTCATTTAACCTTGCTGAATCAATTTCTTCATCTTTGAAGGGAGAATTTTAATATCTTGCATAATTTGTTAGGTTAGGCAATTAGACAAGTAACACATTATCTGATAGTGGCTTAATGTACATATGGTGATGGTTTGGAAATAGTAGTAACTATTGTTGTAGTAATTAGTTCCTAAATGCTTTAATCTTAAAATATCCTACAGAGTTAGTAACACTTTTTTATTTTTGAACTGTTTATTTTTAATCTCTTTTGCGATTTTTAAACATTGCTTAAGAATTTCATACAAGCATATGTGTGTTTTGATCAGGTTCACCTCCCATTTCCTCCCCTATACCTCCCACTACCTTTCCCTTCTAACCTGATGTGCTATGTTTTCCCCCTTTTATTAAAAATAGATTCTTTTCTCTTACAGTGTATCCTGATTACAGTTTCCCCTCCTCTACTCCTCCCAGTTCCCCCTCTACCTCCCCTCTTATCTGGTTCCACTCTCTTTCTATCTCTCATTAGAAAAGAACAGGCTTCTAAGTGATAAAAACAAAACATAACAAAATAAAATATAATAAGATAAAGCAAAACCAATCACATCTAAGTTGAGCAAGGCAAATCAATAGAAGGAAAAGAGCTCCAAGAGAAGGCACAAGAATCAGAGATCCACTCATTCACACACTTCCATAAAAATACTAAACTGAAAGCCATACTGTGTACACAGAAGACCTGGTGCAGACCTGCCATGTGTTCTGTTTTTTGAGCCTCCTGATTCCACTCAGTATTGGCTCTGTGTGCATGGATGTAGAACCATCTACTGGTACATAAATAGCTTCTTAGGGACCATGTCACTGAAGAAAAATTGACCCTTCTTCCAGAAGCTGCCAGTTGCCACCATCTCCTCAACTAGAGGTGGAACTTCATGAGTCTCCTCCCATCCATCCCAGGATTTTGGCTGGCTTGATATCACACAGGTCTGGTGTGTGTAATCTGGGTGTTGTGAGTTCATGTGTACAGTGACTTTGTCATGTCTTGTAAACATTGTTTAACTACAGACATCCTCTGTGTCTGGCTCTTGTAATATTGCTGCTTCTCTTCTGAGATGATCCCTGAGCCTTGGTAGGAAAGGGTATAGTATAAATATCCCATTTAAAGCTGAGTACTTGTCACTCTCTTATTTTCTGCATCGTGACTAATTGTGAGTCTCTGTATTAATCATCACTTATTGCAAAAATAAATTTGGGTTCTTTATTTGTTTGTTTTGTTTTTCGAGACAGGGTTTCTCTGTGTAGCCCTGGACATCATGGAATACCCTCTGTAGATCAGGCTGGCCTTAAACTCAGAGATTCTCCTGCCTCTGCCTCATGCATGCTGGATTAAAGGTGTGGGCCACCCCTGCCTAGCAAAAATATGTTTCTTGATGAGGGTTGAGATATGCACTTATTTAAGGGTATAAAGATAAGAACTTGGGGGGCAGTTTATTATTGTACACACTTAGCAGAATAACAGTGTTAGATTCTTTCCAGAGGCTATGGCCTAACTAGTCAAGGATTTTTTGATCCAGTACCAGGTATAAGCAACATATTGCAGATCTGTCTTAATTATTACCAATGCTTTTGATTACCCTCCAGAACTTGATGGTAAGACTGTATTGCTGAAGACACCACATACACTAGAGTTATAGAACATGGAGAAATCAAGTTGGTACTTATCTAGAAGCTTCATCTCTACTGATTAGCTTTCATGTACTGGAATGTCCCACGTGTACCACTAGGGGGCAATAGATTTGCCCAGCAGTCTAACAAAATATATCCATTGGTACAATAGTGCCACAAATGTTGAGGGAGTAACTAACTGCTTTCTGTTTATTTATGTTGAATTTTTTAATTGAAAAGTTTTGGTTTGTGTTTGTTTGTGAGTGTATATTTGTTGTGTATGCACCTATGTGTATGAGTGTCTGTAGGTGTGTGTGTGTGTGTGTGTGTGTGTGTGAGAGAGAGAGAGAGAGAGAGAGAGAGAGAGAGAGAGAGAGAGCGCGAGCGAGAGAGCATGTATTTGTGGTATATGAATCTGTGTGTATGAATGTGTATTTGTGGTGTATGTGTGTGTGAGAGAGGGTGTGTATTTGTGGTGTATGTACCTGTGTACATGTGTGCATGTTCCTATTCCTGTGTGTATGTTTATAGGTGACATATTGGTGCACACACCCAGAAACCAAAGAATAAGGTCTGGTATCCTGCTCTATCATGCTCTGCCTTATTCTCTAGAGACAGGGCCTCACACTGGCCCTGGAGCTAGGCTAATTGTCAGCAAGCCCCAGAAATTCTCCTGTCTCTGCCCTCTATAGGTCTAGGGTTACAAGCCCCCAGACAACCAGGCCTAGTATTTTATGGAGAAGACGAGAGATCTAAACTCAGGTCTTCAAGTGCTTTTATCCACTGAGCTATGGCACAGCCTTCTTAGCATTGTTTTATGTTTTGCTGGTGAGGAGACTGAACTTCTGGGAAGCTTGGTTACTTGCCTGGCATCATGCAGACAGCAAGCTCTTCTCACACCTTGCAATGAATGTTACTTCAAGTCACTTGTGGTTCTTAACAGACATCATTTGTTAGTGACTTGTTACCTCTGTTGCTTCAAGTAAAATTCACTCATTCCCTGTATTTTCTCTTCACACCTATGTTCATATTGCATAAAAACAGTACAAAAAGTTTGTGATATTCATCAATAAGCACGCCCTTCTGGCTGTTTGGAGAGAGGCTGGAGATACAAGCTTCCACAGGTCTAGCCGTCACTCTAATCAGAAAGAAGCTTTTGGATACCTGAGGTAACTGACTCTACTCTCAAGACTAGAAAGTTCTAAGTCCCTGAGATGAAAAATGGGCAGATTCAAATATTTGGCTGGTGGCCTCAGTTCTGTAAATCAAATAAGTCAACCCTAGCCAGACAGGATGCTGCTGGTGTCCTTTACCATGCCAAAGGAAGGCTCCAGTCATCAATTTGAAGAATTTTGCTACAGTACCTGAGAGAGAGAGGGCAGGGGGAGAGAGAAAGAGAGAACACACTTTTTAAAAGACATTAAAATCTCAACCTATGGACCCTAAAAATGTGCTAAATGAATGAAGCCAGTTGCAAAAAAAAAAAAAAAAAAAAAAATCACATTTTATGATGAAACCCCTGTAGACAGAAAGTAGTTTGTTGGATCCTTAGGGCAAGGAAATGGGAGAATGATAGCTGGAGTACAGGCTTCTTTTCAAGGTCATGAAGTACTCTAAAATTGACTGTGGTGATAGTGGCACACGTCTGAAAAATTCCAAACAGTTCTGAACTATACATTTTAAATGTGGAAATTGTATGGCGCGTGAATGACATTGTCAAAGAGCTGTTACAAAAATAAATCCCAACAGCCCACTCAGATAATCAATTGCCAAGAGTCGACCTGGGCTCCTGCTCTCCATGTCCACACTCTCAGTGTTTCCTCGAGGCTCTGTGTGGCCTTGCCTTTCCTTATCTTGCCATTCCTAGGCAAATTGATGGCATCCATATGGTCCCTGAGTGCACAATGATAAAGATCTTGGAAGCCAAAGAGCCTCTCTCTTTTTTTTAGAGCGTGCTGACTTTCTGATCACGCTAATTTGTTTTTGTATATTCAGGGTGTACATTTGAAAGGAATTTATACACCACTGCCACCCAACAACCATCTGCTCCCATGCTTTTTAGCCCACTCTGGAAGTGGCTGGAAGTTGGGAGAGGAAGTTATTTCAGCTTTCTGTTGAACTTCCTACTCAGAACCCTCAAGAGGGAATAGAATCCTACAGGTCCCAGGGGGGTTCATTCTCTAATGGAATTCAGACATTACCACCTATGAGATCTGAAGTAAATGACTTAACCTCCTAAACCTATTTTCATATCTTAGACGGAAGATAAAATAATTGTGGTACCTACTGGGCTCATTGAGGAAATGAAATAAGAGAATGTCTCTAAATCACTTATCTTGACACACAGCATGCACTCTGTGGATCAGAGCTATTTATTATAATGGTTATGATTACATTACAATTGATTTGTGTGGATAGACTTTGAAAGATCAATCTTTTGTCTCTCCTAGGACCTCCACCCTAGAGAATGCCCTGAAAATACCCATCTTCCTGTAAATCCCCTATTACTTGAAGTGATTGCTATTCTAGCCAGGACCAGGATGTAGGCTATAGCAATTTCTTTGGTATAAATTAAATTCTGGTGTCCAGAGGGTGATATCCTGGTGTCATGGCTAGTTTTATGTCAACTTGACACAAGCTAGAGACATTAGAAAGAAGGGAACCTCAATTGATAAATGCTTCCAAAGCTGTAAAGCATTTTCTTAATTAGTAATTGAGGGCCCATGGTGGGTGGTGCCGTCCCTGGACTGGTGGTCCTGGGTTCTATAAAAATGTAGACCCAGCAAAACCGTGGAAGCAAGCCAGTAAGTAGCACCCCTCCATGGCCTCTGCATTAGCTCCTGCCTCCAGGTTCCTGCCTTGTTTGAGCTCCTGTCCTGACTTCAATGGTGGATAGAGCTGTGGAAGTGTAAGCCAAATGAACTCTTTCCTCTCCTACTTGCGTTTGGGTCACGGTATTTCACTGCAGTAATAGAAACTCTAACCTAGATACCTGGCATCTGACACCATACTTGGACCGTCTGTCTCTGCTTAGGTTCTCCAGACCCTCTGATCACTTGGCATCCCCTTTCATCTCTGAATCTTTACAGTGATTTCTAGAACAAACTGGGCTTCTCTAAGGAGAAGAAAGCTGGGGGGGGGGGGAATTGCCACACAAGTGGGTTACACACATAAGTGTCTCTGGGTATTAACTTGTTGACCAGCGGAAGTGAAGGGTCACACTTTTCCTGGTATCTGGTGTTCTGGTGACCCTGGAAGGACCAAGTGCATATTTCTGCAGGGACTTAAGAAGTGTCTGTCCCTTTAATAGGAGTGGGCCTGCTCAGGTCACTGTCACTGCCTTTACTGATGACTGACTTACGCTCAATGTCTCCACCCGAGTTTTGGGGCTCCAAGCTCAGCCTCTGTGACCCGCAGGAACAAACTGCTCCTGCTGGAAGAGATGTCAATAGGCCTTATGGGTGTGCCTAGAAAAGTCGTAACCCACAAGACCAGGCATAGAGATTAGAGGATTTTCTCCTGAATGCCATAGAAAGAAACCCCCAACTAGTGTTGAAGACACCTGCTCAGAACCCTATGTGGGAGCTTATGGGGAAGTGTCTCCCTGCAGCAGCCATGGCTATGGGGGTGCACAGCACGTTTCCAAGGCCCTCTCCCCTCTCCAATCCAGAAGCACAGCAGGCTTCTAGAATCCCAAACAAAAGCACAAATGAGGTTTATGAACCATTAACCTTAGGCTACTTTTCTAAAGTCTCCAGAACACTTTAAAACAATTAATTACCGTCTTCACTGGAAGCAGATGTGATCAGTGCAATTAGGGAGGTGCAGGGTTGGGAGGAGCTGAAACGGTCAGTGTGCTCCCACCCCCAAAATTTTCTGGGGATACAGGAAGCATAGTTCTCATAGTCACCTGCCCCTGAAGTGCCCCAGGCACTCCTGGGAAGGAACCAGGGTATTTCTAGACTTCTTTTGTCATGTGATTCTTGTATAGTTTGGAGTAAAAAAAAAAAAAAAAAAAACTTGTATGAGCTAAGAGGAAGATCCCCCTGTTGACAATTTCTTTCAGGACTACAAGTTCTTCCTCTGTCATTTTGTACTGGGAGGAGGGGGAGCAGAGAGCGATTACAGAAGAGCCGCCACTGTGGTTTGGATGTGGTAAATGTTTTCCCCTAGCATTTAAGGTATTTTACCCTGAAGCAGGTGAAGAAGGTTCAGCTGTGTGTTGTAAGCTCGGCTGATGTTGTGAGGCGGTAAGAACTTGAAGGATGCAGCTCAGGGTTGGGGAGTCAGTTCACTGTCTAAGTACTTGTCTTCTGAGCATGAGTTCAGTCCTCAGAACTGTTTTTAAAAAGCTGGGTGTGGCACTTAAAATACCAGTGCTGGGGACACTGGCTAGCCAGCCTGATCTGCATGGGGACACTTAAGGAACTGTAGGACTTAGTTACAGTAGACAAGGTGGACAGCCTTCACAAGTAAGCCAACATTGACCTGTAGCGGATATTCACACTTGTACATATAGGTGCCTCTCACACACAAACACACATGCACAACTCAAAAATGAAGCCCAGGGAAAGGGGATTGAGTGCCTAGGGGTGAGGCTTTTAGAAAGAACTGATAGAATTATCGATGAACCCTCATCAGTGAGAAGAGAGTTCTCATGGGAGAGTATTAGCAACCTTCCTGCTCCCTGGCTTCCTGTCTTCTTGTGGGATTTCCCTTTCTTGTAAACCCCCACCATGTGTTACAGATGGGTGGGTCCTGTGCTGTTTGAATTCTCAGTCCCCAAACCTGGGGGCTTGTTGTATGATTTTTTTCCTGGGGAGATGAAAACAAAACAAAACACCACCAAAAAAATGAAACAAAACAAAACAAAACAAAAAGGCCCAGCTACTCATCTCTGGGGGAGCCCAGCTACACAGGGCAAAGACAGACTTGCACGATAGTCCATCTTGTGGAGCTGACGAGTTTGCTCAGGTCATGGGCACATGGGTGGCTCACAAGTATCTGCCACACTGAAAAGTCCTACCCATCTTGGGTGAGAACTCAGAAAAGCTGTACATTGAGGAGTCCAGGGTACCTACTGTTCTGGATCAGTGGTGTGCCTGGTCTGAACCTGAGTCCTTGTTCTCACTTCTAAGGGCTCATGGAGCCAAAGGTAAATGTCTGAACCCAACTTGGGCAGTGAGTAACTCCCTGTTTTGTCCTGGCTTTGCTATTAGCATACCATGAAGTCACTTCCCAATATGAATCTTATTCAGCTATAAAATGTATGGATTGGATATATATCAGATTTCCTTTTGTGTGTTTGTGTGTGTGTGTGAGTGTGTGTGTGTGTGTGTGTGTGTGTGTGTGTGTACTTGTGGAGGCCACTAGAGTTCCACATTAGGTATCTTCCTCAGCTGTACTCCACTATGTTTTTCAAGGCAGAGTTTTTCCACTGGAACTGTAGCTCATAGACTGACTAGCCAATGATCTTCAGGGATCCAATCCCCCTTCCAACACCGTACTACTGTATCTGACTTACACTTCAATAGTCAAGTCATTGAACAGTTAGGATAGGAACCTAAGGCAGGAATCTGGAAGCAGGATCTGAAGCAGAGGCCATAGAGGAACACTGCTTACTGGCTTGCTTTTGCTTTCTCTCTGGCTCATGCTTAGCTTTCTTAGACAACCCAGGTCCCCGATGGGATGCATCCTCCTACATTAATGAACAACCAAAAAAATGCCACACAGACATACCCCTGGACCTATCTGATGAAGGCGATTCTTCAACTGGGAGTCCATTTTCCCAGGTGCGTCAAGTTGAGCACCAAGATCAGCATCGCAGTGGCCAAGGAGAGAGAGAGAGAGAGAGCTGAGCAACTGCTCCTAGAAACTTGCTCTGACCACAGTTGGGGCAGAGCAGCATGACTCCTGAAGCTGTCCACAGCATGAGTGGTGCCCACATGTATGTGGCTCTTCTCTACTAAAGGCAGCTGCTACATACACGCAGGAAAATCATTTTGGTTGCCAAAAATGACTCAGTCTAAACCAACAGTCCCTGGTGATGAATGTTCTCTAACTCTGTCTTGTCCGATACCATAGTTTCTGGCCATGGAAGCTCCTGGGTCCTTGAAATGTGGCCAGTGCACTGGGGAAACAAAATTACAATTTCATTTCATTTGGATTAATTTAAATTGAAAAGAGGATCACCAGAAAAGGCTAGTGGCTGCTACATGTGGCTGATTAGATAGCTTCCATATTGGAGGGTACATGCCTCCCTGCACTCTCCTTTATAGACAGCCACATCACAGAATATCTGAGTGAAGTAAATGCCATGGAAAGAGAGACATGAAGCCGAGCAGGCTGTGATCTTAAACCCTGCTCAAACTTAATGCAAGACACAGGAGATGGCTTGGCGGAATACTAATTAGTAGTTTCAGAGCTAAGAGAATGCACCATGGGTACATAAACCTGGAGGGATTAAACGGAATACTTTAATAATGCAAAAGAAACCATGGAAATTAAAATATGATTGGCAACATTAAAAACTAAATAGAAGCGCTGAGTGACAGAATTAAAACTTAAATGAAAAAATTGACTTTGTGATCTTGAATTATCTAGCCCAGGTATTCTCCCAATTCACAGAGCAATAACATAAAAATTACAACAGAGAAGCTGCCACATGAAGGGGAGATCCAAGAAATACTAGGTTCATCAAAGGAGGAGTCTTCAGAGAACTTACGGGAACTAAAGGAGAGCCCAAGAAAGTACGGGAGAAAATTTAGTCATCGCTTATGATGCTGGACCAAACTTTCAATGCAGCTGTCAAATAAGGGTTAATTAAATAGAATAAACATAAGATCTTAAATGTTATAAGGCTCACTCATGTGTGAAATACTGACCTGACGCTGAATTTTTATCTAATAAAACCTGGAACAGAGAGCAGAGGGTGGAGGAAATGACATTATCCTACAAGGGTTGCCTTTTCCGAAAAGAGGCCTTAAGAGCTGGAATGATTCAAGGGCTGGTGAGATGGCTCAGTGGATAAAGGTGTTTGACACCGAACCTGACATCTGAGTTCAATCCCCAGGACCCACAGGGTGGGAGAAGAGAACTGACCTCTGCAGGTTGTTCTCTGACCTCCACATGTACACAGTCGGAGGCACACACACACACACACACACACACACACACACACACACACACGCATGCACATGGGAAAAAAAAGTATTTTAAATATATTGCTTGTAAAATGTTTACATACAAAGTAAAGAAAGAAGACACATCTGCTTCCCGAAGGATGAATACTTGATCAGCTAAAATCTTAAAAACCAAACACTTAAGAGATGAAAATAAGCACCCTATGAAAAGTTAAGATGAAAGTTGGCTGGGAGATCCACAGCCATTCCAGTACTTAGGAGGCTGAAGCAGGAGGATCATGAGTTCAAGGCCAGCCTGAACTATATAGTGAGAGTCTATCTCAAAATAAAACTAATATGAATAAAGATGACACCCAATTACAGTAAACAAAGGAAACTTAATTACCTATTAGAAATAAACACTTTGGCTGAGGAAACGGCTCTGGTTAAGAATAAAGACTATTCTTGCAAAAGACCCAGGGTTCCCAGCACTCACATGGAGCGGTTCACAATTGCTTGTAACTACAGCTCCAAGGATGTGTGATGTGCTCTTCTGGCCCCTAGTGGTGATTATGTTCACATCTACACACATATAACTAAAAGTTAAGTTAAACTGAACTCTTTTAAAAACACTATTAGAGATTTCCTTCAGGGAAACTTGAGTATACGTTGAGCAGAGATGGCAGAGTCAGGCTAGACATGAAGAGCAAAGTATAAATGGTGAAGAAGATTGACAACGATCTTTTCTAAGGAAGGATTTTCTTTGCTTAAAGATTATATCTCATTGTATTTCATTCCTATTCTATTAAAATACTTTTGTTTTATGAAATGTTAACCTTAAGTCAGTTGCAAATTATTTTGAAAATTTCACTTCTGTAAAAAAAATTGTAGTCTAGCCTTGGGACATTTGAGTTAGCAAGATCAGATATAAAGCTCATATCAGGAATTTTAGCAATTATAATATCTATGGTTCCAGAACTGTAATTACATTTAACCCAAAAATTTTTATATCACTTTTTTTGAATTAAAAAGTCAAACTTGATGGTTGAAAGAAATTCAAATGATTAAGGCTCTGTAAAACACATGGCGCGCGCGCTGCGCGCTCGCGCACACACACACACACACACACACACACACACACACACACACACCTATTTGCTCTCCAAACACTACAATGGTAAGTTGAAGCAGCTTTTCCTGCTGAGTACTTCAGATGCCCATGTCTCTTTCTAGAAGAAGTTTGTGATCCATTGTCTATGCTCTACCTACTTTTCCTGGATTTAGGCGATTCTGTCCATTTCCTCCTTTAAAATCCTGTGTTTAAAACAACAATACAGTGAACTACCTAGAATACCCAAACTAAAGCCCTGTTTCATCCAGAAACCTTACTTACCTCAGAGGTAAGGAAGCATAGATTAGGACAGATAAAGAGGCTTTCCAAAGTCATGGTTGCCTCATGGTGGCTTGAAACAAAACTCAAGTGTAGAAACTCTTGTTTGTTCCAGATGTTGGAAAACTGAAACCAAAACTGTCCTGGACTCCCAGCAGTGAGAGCAGAAGGATGGTGCCAGGCCTGGGGTGTCATCAGAATAGAGTCTGCCTTCACTTGTTAAAATACCTTCTTCCCCGTTGGCTTTCTTCTTGACTCCCTGTGGTGGCAAAACAGCATCTAGTCACCATGTTTAATAAGGACAGTTCAAATCTCACCATAGTGGAGCTGAACCTCTTTCATCCTTAGCATAAAGGAGCTCCTTGGCCCAGCTGGAGTTGTATGACCCTTCCTGAACCATTTGCAATAAACATAGCAATGCATACTCCCCTTATGGATGGTCTGAGCTAGTGTCCATCCCTAGCACAAGAAGTTGATTTGACTCTGCCCAAAGCACTTGGCCTATGACCTGGAGAGAAATTAACTAGAAAAATCTAGGTACTCCAAATGAGAAAAGGACAAATGTTCACGTATTGACCAAGCCCAGGCCTCTTGCCTTCTGATCTGATAAAAAACACACATCATTGAAATGTGATCAGTCTTCCCTGTCAGAAGGTAACTACCAAAGCCTAACCTTCCTGTTCCTTTGGGCAGGAGAACTTGGGTGCATTTTTTTAATTTAAAAAAGAATTTTTGTTTGAATGTTGCCTAAAAGGCCATGGCTGCCTGAATGACAACAGCAAAGTCACTGTTCTCTTCTTCTGTCATCATTTATGGCACATTCCCCACCGACAAAAGCAGCTACCGCCTGGAGTGACAGCCTTTGATAAACGGAAGCCTTCCAGGTTCCCATGTGCTGACCCTGTTGCAATCATTGATTGTGAAAAATCAATGGGGACTCTGAGACCAGAGACAATAATCTCAACTCTGCACTCTTGCTGAATTGGCTAACTCTAAGCACTAAATTCAGGCTGTTGGGAGTGTGCTGCTACCTTATGGAAGCCTTTAGGCCCGTCTGGGAGAGATCAATCAGAAAGCTAAAGAAAGGATGCCCAACCTTTCTTGAACTTGGAATATAGCAGGGATTATGATACTCAAGGTGAAAATCTCAGCTCTATACACTTTTAGAAGTAGCCAGGGCATCCAGTTCAGACAGCTGCTGTCCCCGAAGATGTCACTAATGAGACAGTGCCATCTGGGTGGCACACTTTAGGAAGCTGTATGGGAAGTTTAACATTTATGTGAGGTACCCTAGCCTTTCTTGGATGCAAGACTACAGTAGATTTCAATAGTTCTGAAGACTTGACACTGATGACTGTCATCTTCTAGGGAAAAAAATCTCTTCCATCACATGCTTTAAAAGATTTATTTTTCCCGGACTACAACCTATGTGATTTATTTTTTCATTTTTTTAATCTTAATCAAAATGTTATTTTGTTGTTTTGGATAATAATTACATATTGCGTTAATTGCTCTTCTTGTTACTGTGGCAGACTCCCTAACAAAAGCAACTTAAGGAATTAAGAGTTTGTCTTGCCTCCTGGTTTGAGGGGATACCATTCATCAAGGCAGGTTGGAGGGAAGGTGAGGCTGCTGGTCACACTGTGTCCCAAGTCAGGAAGCAAAGAGGTGAATGCTGATGCTCCTCTAGCTTCCTCCTTTGTTTCACCTCTTTTGTTCTGTCTGGGACCCCAGCCAGGCACGGTGCCACCCACATTCAGGATGGGTGTCCCCCCCCCTCAGTTAGACCTCCCTTGGAAACAGCTTCACTCCATGCCCATTGGTGTGTCTCCTAGGCGATTCGGAATCCAATCATGTTGACAATGAAGATTAACGTCACAGGTCTGTTATGCAATGCAATGTGATTTTTTTTTTCAGTGTATGTATATGTCATGAAAAAGTTTTAAAAGCCTCTGCCATGTATTTTAGGTGAACTTGAGTGGAATCACATCTTGGCTACCAAATAGGATCCAAGGTTAGACCACAATAAATTTCCATTCTTCCAGGTCACGAGGATCAGATCCAAATGGAGCCAACTAAAATTGAATCCTGGGGTTTGTATATGGAACTCTGGTAAAAATATTAATGTTTTTTTCTCTTCAGAAATGAGTTTGCAGATACCTGTATCCACAGATTTTATTTATCTGTGGGGGTGGAAAGAGGGACGAGAACAACAAAGCAAGAAACAGTAGCATGATGCAAAGCATGTAGTTGAAGAACATGGGCACAGGTTTAAAAAGCTGCAAATTTCAAGAAGAGAATGTTTGTAAAATCTTTCACTATAGGTGGCTGAAGAGATGATTCAATGGTTAAGGGCACCTACTGCTCTTGCAGAAGACCCCGAGCTTGTCTGGTTGCTCACACCCACCTAGAATGCCCTCTTCCGGTCTATAAGGGTACTGCACACATATACATATATAATTGACAATAAAATAGTTCTCTAAAAGATTCTTCCGTTATAGATTGGACTGCAACATTGGTTGTTAAATCCTGAATAATATCAAAGGAAGAGGTTATTTTATTTTTTACAATGTAGCTTATAATGTAATTTTAAAATTGGGGGAAATGCAAACTGGCGATTTTAAGAAATAATCTTTGAGTTATTCTTCCACCATTTCATACGTATATAGGGGACTTTGATCATATTTACCCCATTCCTGCCTCTTATCCTGCTGTGGCCATTCTTCTAGGGGAAGTATGTTGAAGAACAGATTCTTGTCCCTAAAGAGAAAAGCTCTTCCTGGAAATGCAGGAGGGCCACACCAAAGGGAGTTGCTGCCAGGAACCACCAGAGGGAGATTTTAAGTAGAGTCTCCAACTTGTTCTTCCTCTCTTTTTCTCTCCCATACTGAATGGCATAGCCATGCAACACCTTCAAAACCCACAAAGCATCCCCCTGCTCCAGCAAACACCCTATAGAAATGAAACTTCTAGCTGATGTTTGAGAATAATTCAAACCCTGAGGTCCGGTGAGTTCAGAAACTCAGCCAATTAAAACTGTCTTCAGCCACGTCTTAATATCGTTTCGGTGCTAATAATTCAAATATTTTCTCCAGCAATTGTTCACATTTTTGGATGTTCTGTTCACCATCTGCTCACGTCCTTGTCATCAATTTTGTTGTTTACAGTCTAGTACAGCCTGTCCTTCTCCAGCATTCCTGATTCCATTTCTCCACGCTGTCAATCTAGGGCACTGCAACTTAAAATGTGATTTCAATTCTGCTCATGTTATTTTTACCATCTGCATTGTCTTTCTTTTAACTCGTGGTGTCATTTGGTGTAACTTACTCTCTCCAAGCAATGCTTTGGGTGATGAGGTTTTTTCAAATAGTTTATATGTTTCTGCTTTTCTTTCTGTAATAAAATAATATTATAAATAAATATCTATAATTTTCTTCCACTTCCAAGCATTGGGTAGACATTTTCTTCTCTTTGTTCTCCACTATTTTTATGGATCCACTGTTGGGTTTTCTTCATTTTACTTTCACTTGAACAGGAGACAACTTTCCACACTTAATGTTCAAAAACAGAGAATAATAGGAAGGCTTTCTCTGTATGTGGATGTTTTTCCTGAGAAGAAAGAACTACAGCTCTCTCTCTCTCTCTCTCTCTCTCTCTCTCTCTCTCTCTCTCTGTGTGTGTGTGTGTGTGTGTGTGTGTGTGTGTGCGCGTGTGTTGCACACATGCATGTGGAGGCCAGCCTCAGATATCATGACTCAAGGATCTGCCTGTCTCTGCCACCCCAGCACTAGGATTACAGGTATTTGGTTTTGTTACTTTACACATGAGTTCTTGGGGTGGAATACCTGTTCTTATGCTTGCAAGCCCATACTCCTCACCCCTATTTCAATACTTCTAAAACATGTTACTGAAGTCACCTGGGAGGCATTTTACAGCACATATTACTAAACTCCATCCAGCAGTTTCTGAGTCACCAGGTCAGGAGAGACACCCTTAGAAGGCAGGTTTCCAGGAAGTTCCCATCCAGCACGGCTGCTGTGGGGCAGCACCTTGAGACGAGTGCTCTAGTAAAATCTCTGACTCTCTGACATGTTGCAACAGGACCCATAAGAGGATATCACAAGTAAGATGGCGTGGGGGACAAAGATCAACATGCCTGTCTGAGGCTCTCTGCCCCGGCCTGGAAGAGAAAACACTTGCCTACCTAGCGCCTTGAAGGTCTTCATTATGGTAAGCAAATATATGATGGGGTATGGAAGAGAGAGAGAGACAGAATGGTTCTTGTCCTGTGGTGAGAGGCAAATCCAAAGAGGTGAAGGCAGTGAGGAATGGGCTGAGGTGGGCCGGCTGCTTACCGTTTGGGGCCATGGTACCTGCGGTGAGGGCCTGAGCTTCGAGGGCCATATTTAGGTCCATGGCCCTGTGCAGCAGTGATCTATGTTAATGTCTGTGGCCCCTGTTACCACCAGATGTAGGTGAGCTGGCCCCGAGAGCATGAGAGCAGGAGAACTTGCCCCAACCCATGCTTCTTACTACATAGGGTGATCTAGCCAAGACAGTGCTGGAGAGCTCACCTTGGTGGTGAGGCTGAGGAGAGCTGGTGGGCTGACTAACCCAGCAAACTGCCTAGGCCCAGAACCAGGGCTGTGAGTTGGCCCATCCCATCATCTACCTCATCTATGATCTGCTGGAGCATGTGAAGGGGCCAGTCTTGCAGACCCAAAGTTACAGGATCTCCATGACACAGGACAACAACAGGATATCCAAGTGGAGCCCCAATGAGGGCTCAATACTGATGATGTAGCAAAAACCAGAGGCCTTGAACCAAATCAATGACTCATTGCAATGAACACTTAAAAGTCATGATATATGGACTCACTGTGTCACACTACAGCTTCTATGACAAAATTTTTCTCTCTTTTCTTTTTTCTTCTTTTAAATTTGACTTTGTTTTATCCTGAGGGGAGGTTGCAAGAGTAGAGGGTGGGTGGGAAGGGACAGGGAGATGAGTGGGATAGAGATGCATGCTGTGAAATCCACAAAGAGTCAATAAAAAGTTAAGTTGGAAAAAACAAAGAGGATGACACAATTCCCAACATGCACTGCTGCAATGGATTGATAGCTCTGTGGTGTCTGTATATGCATGTACATGTGTGTATGCCTGTCTGTATGTACATGTGAAAGTGCATATGTGTGTATGTGTGTGTATGTATATGAGTATGTGTATATGTGCCTGTGTGAATGTGTGTCTTTGTATGTTTGTGTATGTGGGGTGTAGCTAAAGTTTTCCTGCCTGGCCCACAGTCAGGACAAATCTCTCTCACCCGCCAGTCCCACAGCCACTCAGTCCCAACCAAGTAAACACAGAGACTTATATTGATTACAAACTGTATGGCCATGGCAGGCTTCTTGTTAACTGTTCTTACAGCTTAAATTAATCCATTTCCATAAATCTATACCTTGCCACATGGCTCTTGGCTTACCAGGATCTTCACAGGTGACTTGTCATGGTGGCGGCTGGCAGTGTCTCCCTCTCAGCCTTCCATTTCCCAGAATTCTTCTCCTTGTCCCGCCTATACTTCCTGCCTAGCCAATGGCCAATCAGTGATTTATTTACTGACCAATCAGCAACATATTTGACATACAGACCATCCCACAGCAGTGGGTTTTTTTTTTTTTTGTGTGTGTGTGTGTGTGTGTGTATGTGTGTTGACAGGTCTTAAGGTGTCACTGTTCTCATTCCCTGGCCAATATTTTCCTTGGAGCTGGATTCTGAGTTGTTGGAGGAAGGCTGGGTGATAACACAGCAATGCTTGTATTCAGTAGTGACCCTGTCTTAGTTTTCTGGTGCAGAGGTAAGAGTGTAGACTAGATGTGCAGGAGAATTCTGGTGCTTCTGGTGAGGGATCAACATTACATTTCCCATTTTTATTCAGGAACCTTGTTAGTAGAAGCAACCATCTGGCTCTGGCAGGAGGTTGGTGTTAAGTCCTCATGGACTAAGGGGAGTTACCCAACAGACTTTTCCTGTCTTTAGTTGAAAGACCTGCCAGCTGTTCTTCATCATAGCGGAGGGAAGGGCAGTTTCCAGCATCTGTCTATGTTCTGTGCTTTATGCAGGTAGATGCTGAGCCCACCCTGGGATGGAAGCTGTGAGGAGGTTTTGGGTTTGGGGTTGAAACAGCCACCTACCTACTCCTCCTTGTTTGCCAAAAAGAGGAGCCTGCCACTAACTTTCTCATTGCTGTGCCCCTGAGTGTACTTCCAGAGGTCTATTGGAGAGGATTTGGAGTGGTGGGGGTGGAGAGGGAACCTTGGGTAAAGATCAGAGCAATAAAGTCATTGAAGAAAATAATCCTAATTATGAGAGATCCCGGACCCATTATCATTTCCTGCCTCTGACCTAGAAATAGAAAGGAGAAGCTAAACGTAGTTCCAGAGTCCTGAGCTGCCCAGACCTTAGACAGGCTTCTCCAGTGAGTCTGAGGTTAATTTCTATCAGAAAGGGGCTAGATGTCAGCTGGCTGGTAGGGCCAACACAGTACACATGTTTATAGGAGATGGGCACAGAAGTATATACCTGTAATACCAGAACTCAGGAGGCTAATGCAGGATGATCCCAAGTTCAAAACCAGCCAGGGCTACATAACAATATCATATCTTTAAACAATGTGGAAGGGGACATCTCCCTGTGGCTTCATCATTGTTACAGAAAGCAAGCATCCATACACCTGGAACTTGGCCTCTATCAGATGCCTAGCAATCTTCTGTTTGATAATAATCCAAGAGTCCATCCAAGTGACAAGGCCCAGTGTGAAGACACATATAACTAAATATACAGGGGGAGGCTGGTGATAGGTAAGGGAATTTAGGTCAGAGAACATGATGCTCTGTTCCTGATTGCATAACAACGGTCCCTTTAAGTCCCATTCCATTATTCTAAGAGCAGTGCTTGTTAAAATTCTCTAATGTGAACACCATGTTTTGCAGGGTCATTGGCTTCTGTCTGAAGGCAGTGTCTAAATATATGAATGAAATTGCCAGGGGAATGGCTCTCGTGGGTGACGGCTGGCTGTGCCTGTGCCCTGTGAGCATGACCCTGTATGTGGTGGCTGCACTGTGTTGGTGTCCTGTGTACATGGATCCTGTGGGCAACGGCTGCATTGTGTGGATACTCTGTGAGCATGGCTTCTGTATGTAAGGGCCCAGAGAAGAGTGAAGGACCCTGCAGGCTTTGATTAGCAGGGGGCTTTCCTCACCCCTCCCGCTCCCCCTCTCCTTTCCTCCTTTCATCCTCTTTTCTTCTTTTAGTAGCTGTAAAGGCGGGATGAGATTGCTGTAAGACCCACAGAGATTAATTTAGGAGCTGGCGTTTACCCCTTAAGATCGCTTTCCTGTCCTCTTCCCATTTTGGGAACTAAACCTCCAGAGTGATTTTTATTCTAGTGTTGCTAATGAAGGCAGCTAGAGTTTGAACCCCGAATCTTTTGAAGGTAACTTGTTAGCTTCTGTATTTCTCTAAATTTTTCTCTTGGTATTTTGTGTTCTACCCTCTCACTCCGATATATTAGAACAAAGCTTTTTAAACTTTTTCCACTCAAGACTCCTTTTAACTTCAAAAATTTTTACATGACCCTGTATATGTAAGTGTATAAAATAGAATTATAAAATTGAACATTGACAGTCACAAAGAAATTTATTTTAATTTAATCTTGTGATATATGTATGATTTTGCCATTTGTTAAAAGCTAAGGAGAATTTGTGTGCTAATGAGATGGATTGCTCACTTACTTCTATTTTAAAATTAAATTTTGACTGATTATTTGATACTACAGGATATAAGGCATCTTGAGTGTTTTTCAGAGTTGATCTCTATTTTGACTTTACAACTGTTAATGCTGAGAATGCCACCTCACATAAAAGTGCTTTGCACAACAGCAGAAATATATTTAGGGCATTTCAAAAATTGGTAGAAATTCTGTCCAAATGTCAGCCCCAAACTCATTAAACTGCATATAGAAAACTTTAAGCATCAAATAATGTGATAGAATGCAATCCAAAGATGTCCTCATCTAAGGAGTGATGGTAGGAATATATTAAAAGTCTTTGTTTCTGCATGAGCAAGATGCAGGATCAGCACAGAGGATGTTCTCAGACCTCCGCTGAGCAGTCTCAGGCACAGCCCAGTGGTGTCATGTCAGATGACGTCATGCAAAGTAGAAACTGCACATGGGTGTGTTCAGCACTGTTCTGATTAGATATCAGACATTCTCCATCCATTGGTCGTGTTCCTCAACTGCTCTTTTAATATGTCTTTCCTCCCAATTCCCGTAATTCTTTTTCATGTTTGTTTAAATTGCTGTTGAGACTGTTGATATGTTTTAAAACCAGTTATTATATTTATATAATGAACTTGTTGACTGGTTTTAATCTAAATGATGCTTGCTAGTTTATTATGATTGTTTTAAGAAATAAAACAATAGATTTGAAAACACAGATACAGAAAAACCACAACAACCAATTGTATGGCATACTTAATTTTTAAAAGATGAACATCATTCATGGAAAAAATAAAATGAAAACTTTGAACTGAGCATGTGGTTCGTGCCTCTAACACCAGCACTCAGGAGGTCAAGGCAGGAGGAGGGCCAGGAGTTCAATGTCAACCTCAGCTACATGGGATCTTCCAGGCTATCCTGGCTACAGGAGACCTGCCTCAAGAAACAGAACAATGGTAACAACAAAACCTCTTTGGCTGTTATTCCTAAGAGCCGTCCCACGTGCCCCGTTCCTCCTGGTCTTTCGTCTTTCTCCAAACACCAACCATCCTGTTTCCTTTCATTGCTTTCTTCAGTAATAGCTCCCTAGAGTTACCTTTTCACAGTTTACCAGATAATGCCTATCTGAATTATAGGTACTGATTTTCTACAAATATTAAAACTTCATATACCATTTAAGTATCTCTACTGCCAAAACTTCCTTCTCCATCCCTCTCCTCCCTTGTAACTTACCTGGTGCAGAACCCAAGCTGTTTGGATTGCAGATTCTTCCACAGTCTGGAGAATCTATGGTTACTCTTGATAAAATCCAGGATTTTCTGTCCTTTGTATTTCCTACTATTAGAGGTGATCTCAAGGCTCATATGGATCTGATTCATAGCCTTGGTGGAGATGCCAGATGTAGGTGGGGTTTGACAAGATTAGAAAAGACATGAAATACCTGGGTGAGCTAGCTCATTTTGTCATATCAACAAGAGTTGATGGCTAACAGTTGGTACTATTATTGTTTTTTATTATTATTATTATTAATTATTAATTATTGTTAGCATGGAAGCCCATCTTATTTCCTTCCAGCTAGCCAGCCAGCATGCAGATACACACACACACACAAACACACATATCAGTATCAGTAGCTGTTGGTGATGAGTTGCCACAAAGCATGTAGTTTAAGACATCAAGAATCTCTTAAGCTCAAGATGGTTCCATAGCCGGAAATAAGGAATTGGTGGCCTCATGTTTTCAGGGAGAAACGTGTTTTCTGGCCTTTGCTAGGATCTGGAGCTCCATCACTTGTCTAATGCTCCTTCTTCCATCCTCCAACCCCGCTTCCATCATCACCCTGGCTTCCCCCGCCCTCTGGAAGGCTCCCCAAATCAAATCCAGTCCATCAGAGAGCTCAAGAGACTCTCCCACATCAGTTGTTTGTGCATGAATGGTATGTGCTAAGCATCAAACTCAGGGTCTGATGCATCCTAAGCACACATTCTGTCCCTGGACTGTACCTCTTCCAGCACTTAAACAGATATGAAAGTCCTTTCCTATCATGTACGGCTGCATTCCCTAATCTAGAGATTAAGGAATCGGACTTTGGGGGACTGTCATTCAGCTTAGCACCATGATGTCCTGATATTTTTATTTGCTCTTTATTGTCCATCAATAACACTTTGATAATGAAACACCTTCATCTGCCGTGTGATCACCAAGATAAGGTAGTGTGGAAATAGGTGATTGTTTTAATTTATTTCCCAGTTTTCAATATAATGAACTGGTTTCCTGAAATGCCCAGAAGGTGGCCATTTTTAAAACATCATTATGAAATCATAGGCTTAAACATATTTGCATTTTAATCCAATGCAATTATTATCATTATTATTACTATCGAAGCTCATCTTGCTCCCTCCCAGCCAGTGTGTGACTGTTCACGTTTGCTTCTGTGACCCTCCTGATCTTGGACATCTCTGTTGCTGTATCTGGATAATGATAATGAGAAGGTCGTTTCCATTACTGTTAATGAAAACAGGAACAGTTTCTATCACATGCTGCAGCTGAAATGTGAGGTGCCTCCAGAGGCTCCCATGTTTGAATCCATGTTCCCCAGCCAGAGGTGCTGCTTTGGCAGATTACGGAAGCTTTTGGAAGCGAAGCCTCGCTAGAGGAGAAAGTTACTGGGCCTTGAGACTTTGTGGCCTGGCCCTCACTTCTCTGCTTCCTGGCTGCAGATCCACTGTGACCAGCTGCCTGTTCTCTGGCCGCTGTGGGGGACTGGAACCCTTCTTAAACCCTGAGTGGGAACAAACCTTCCTTTCTTAAGTTGTTTTAGTCGGGTAGTCTGTCACAGCAAGAAAAGTTACTAACAGAGTGCTCTTCACACCCCCTTCCCTTTCCAAGTTTATTGAGATAAAATTTACATTTAGCAAAAGTACCCATTGTAAGTATACACACACATGAATTTTAATGTTATAAAGATCCTACACTTTCAATAGTTGTATTGATGTTATTCACATAAAACTGTGATACTACTTACATATTAGCCATTTCACGGTGTTTTCTGTTTCTCTTCATTTTTCCCTTGTTCTGTCTGTCCCTGTAGCTATTTATTTGATGCTCATTAGTGGTCATTATGTCATTGACCCTGCAATTACTTTATTGTCTGCAACTCATTCCACAGTAGATTGCTCAGAAAGGGCTTGTGAGAACAATATTGCTTGCGTTCACGTGGTTCAATAAGTTTATCTGTGGCCTTTGTACTTAAAAATCATTTTTTAACTGGATGTAAAATCTTTGATGTTCTCTCCCCTCCAATCTCTTAAACATGTTACTCAGTGCCTGGCAGTAATCTAACTCTTACTCTTAAAAGTCACACGCTCGGTTTTGCTAGACGCTGAAGGATTGTGTTGTAGTAGAATCTATCTTGACATGGATTATTCTTGGTCAATATTCATATGAACTCACTGTACTTTTTCTAAACATAATCTTGTTTTTCTTCTTTATAATCGCTTTCAGGAGTGGGGTGGGAGAGACGGCTGAGTAGTTAGGAGCACTTGCTGATCTTGTAGAGGACTTGGGTTACTTCCCAGCACTCATGTCAAGAGGCTCAGCCATCTTTAACTCCAGCTCCAGGAGATCGGACTCCCCTTCTGGCTTCCACAGGCTCCCGCATTCACACCCACGGACCGCCCCCATCACACACAAATAAATCTGAATAAAATAATGCAGGAAGTTTTACTACCTTCTGTTTGCTTTGTCTCGCTATACTTTTACTTTTAACTGATACAGAGGGACGTTGACATTTCTTCTGTCCCCTGGCTTTTATTTCCATCTTCAAAAATTCCTGGTATCTGTGCACTCAATCTTTTCTGACAACTGTTAATACTTGTCGCTCTCTCAAATTTTTCCCTTTAATTCTTCATTATCTTTTTAGAATTTTATTTTTAAGTGGGCTAAAATATGTACAACATAAAAATTGCCATTTAAACCATGTATTCTTTTTATTATTATTGATTATTATTATTTGTTCTTTTTATTATTGTTGAATTTCATACATGATTACAATCTATTTTAGCAAATCCACCCTTCTTTTCCTCTTTCAATCTTTCTGTGTCCCATACACATCTTCCTCCCAAATTCATGTTCTATTCATATATATGCATGTTTTATATCTATACATATATGTATATAAATTGTGTGTGTGTGTGTGTGTGTAAAATCTTACTGAGTCCAATTAATGTTGGTTGTATGTATATGGTATGGGTCTGACCACCTGGGCATGGGAAGCCTACTGGGCAGCTCACCCCTGAAGCCTGAAAATTAGTTACACTGATTAATGGCTTGGAGTTTTTAGACCTTGTGGGTACATCAGCTTGCTGTGACCCTTTGTGATCACCGAGGTTCTTATAGGAGGTGATGTCTTTCCAGCTTGGTTATCACTGAAGCATTTTTCTTGAGAATGGAGCTGGCTGTGCTGCCCCTCATTCTCATCACACTGATGTTTTCACTCTTGGAGTCCTTTATTCTAAGTGTCTTATGTTTAACATTTCACTCTGGTACAGCCTGGGTTTAGCATTTTCACCATGTGTCTGTAAAGACGTGGAAACTGAATCCTATGCCATCAGCACTGGGAAAACACTTTCCAGAAATCTACATACCACCATGGATTTCTGCATTTTCTCTGATTGAGAACAGTAATTCCCCAGCCTCTGCATTTTAGGTGGAAGTTTGGTTTCCATCTGTCTAGAAATGGAACTCTACCAGACCCTTTCCTATGTAGGTTTTTGTAGACATGCTTTCATATTCTGTCGTAATAAGAACTATTCCCCATTCACTCAATTGCAGGTGCTCCTCAACTGGTGATGAGGTCATGTTCTGATGAACACATCTGTATTGGCTGGTTTGGTGTGTCAACTTGACACAAGCTAGAGTTATCAGAGGAAGAGCCTCAATTGAGGAAATGCCTCCTTGAAATCCGGTTGTAAGGCATTTTATCATTTAGTGATTGATGGGAGAGGGCCCAGACCATGGTGGGTGACGGCATCTCTGGGCTGGTGGTCCTGGGTTCTATAAAAAAGCAGGATGAGCAAGCCATGAGAAGCAAGCCAGTAAGCAGATCTCGTGCATCAGCTTCTGCCTCCAGGATCCTGCCCTGTTTGAGTTCCTGTCCTGACCTCCTTCAGTGGTGAACAGCAATGCTGAAGTGTAAGCCAATGAACCCCTTTCTTCCCAACTTGCTTTTTGGTCATGGTGTTTCATCCCAGCAGTAGAAACCCTAACTAAGACACCATCCTAAGTTATAAATATTCTAAGCTCAAAATGTGGTTTATACAGCACACTGGCTGAGCACTGTAGTTTATCCACACAGTGCAGGGTGGAACATCAATTGTTCACCCCATTGGTCCAGTGCCCAGCATCATGAAAATGCTTCATTCCTCATGTCACTAGACTGAGAAAAATATCATAATTCAAAATCGGAAATATGGCAGAATGTCACTTTTGCACCATCACAAAGTTGAAAGATTGTGAGTCAAGCCCTCATAAGCTGGGACCCTGTGTAGATATTAAGTGCTATGTTAGGAAGAGTTGGTTACCTCACTCAAGTTGGTGTCCAGACCAGCTGTGGACACTTAGGATTTCACAAGGCTCAAGGAAGCCAGGTGTCTCCTAGAGGTCAGGGTCTACACACAGGGCAAGCCACCCTGAAACAACAACGCTTCCTGTTTTTCCTCTCACATACAGACTCTGACCACAGTGTCTGAGCTGATAGAAAGTTATCTTTTCTTGGCTTGTGGGTCCTGAAATCAGACTGTTTGAATTTGAGTCTTGGCTCCCTGTTTAAAGGATTGGGAAGTTGGGCATGTAATTTGTTCTCAAATCTTCTTCTCTCATTAAAAAAAAATAATAATTTGTTTATCTGTGTGGTGGGGAAAGGGAGGAAGGGAGGGAGAGAGGGAGGGAGGGAGAGAGGGAGGGAGGGAGACAAAATGTGTGCCACAGCATGGCATGATGCATGTAGAGGTCAGAGGGCAACTTTCAGGAGTTGGTTCTCTCCCTCCGTCATGCGGGTCCTGGGGTTGAAACTTGGGGACTTGATTGCTGGTGTCTTTACCCCCTGAACCTTCTTGTCAGCCTCACTGTCTCATTTTTAATGATGATAAAAATAGTATGTATATCACTGAGATGTCCTAGAATTGTGACGGTGTGATCAACAGGCTGCCTAGTACATCTATAATCCCTTAGGAAAGTAGGGGTAATCTTTACATCCTCTAATGGGAACATTTCATTGCACTCTTTTTCTTTCTGACTCAGACTCCTCTGCCCGCCCCCTTCTTCCCAGAGTGCCTGTTTAGCACACTTTCTCTCTGAAATAATAAAAATCCTGAACCAAAGCTTAGGAATGGAAGTGGGAAATGGATGGGGAACTATGAGGATGAAGGATTTTCTGGCTGAATGGAGAAGGACTGATGGAGCAAAGAATCCGTACTACAGTGACCAGGATCCTCAGTGCCTCAGTGTCCATAAAAATGATGGCAGCCAGTGATGGAGGGGCGAGACGAGTGCAGGAAAGGCCTGGGCACCTGGGAGACCAGACTGCTGGTTGATTAACAGTATGGGGCCTTGGGAGGTGAAGCTCCATGTTTACTGTGCTATTAATTGCAAGGGCAGCCTGCAGGGAACCAGTCTGACTTTGTCTCTGTGTTTTCAGAGTTCTTAAAGTTCCCTTTGAGCTTTCTCCCTGTGTGTGTGTGTGTGTGTGTGTGTGTGTGTGTGTGTGTGTGTGTGTGTGTAGGCCAGAGATGGATGTCGAGCGTCTTCCTCAATCACACTCAACCTTACTTTTTGAAGCATGGTCTCTTAGTGAATCAGAAGCTCAATGACAGTTTGGCTGTAGCTGACCAGTAAAACACACAGATCTTACTGTCTCTATTTGCCCAACACTGAGATTACAGATCTGTGTTTGCTGTGCTGGCTTTTTTGTGAGTTCTGGGAGTTGAACTCAGGGCTTCATGCTTTCATGATGAGCACTTACTGACTGTCCTGGCTACTTTCCTCTTGCTGTGTTTAAAAAAAGGAGGACTTATTTGGCTCACTGGCTACCATCTTATTAAAAGAGGACTAATTTGCTTTACTGGCTACCATCCAGCATCTCCATCCTTGAGGGAAGTCAAGGCAGGAGCCTGGAGGCAAGAACTGCAACAGGTCCTGGAGGAATGCTGACCACTGGCTTGATTCCTGTGGCTTGCTCTGCTCACCTTGCTCAGTTTGCTTTCATATACCACTAGGACCACCTACCCAGTGGTAGAACCACTCTCAGTGGGCTGGGTCCTCCTACGTTAGCCATTAATCAGAAAAATACCCCACAGACTGGCCCACGGGCCAATCTGATGGAAGCAATTTCTTCAATCGAGAGTCCCTCTTTCCAGGTGACTCTAGTTCGTGTCAAGTTGACAGACTAACTGCTACCCCCATGGAGTCATCTCCCCAGCCATCTCTCTGCTCTTGTTACCTTGCTGTAGGGCTCCAGAGTCCTTTGGGTAGCACTGTGGTAAAACTAAAAAGACCGCTTGCTTCTGAATTCTCTGTCCTCATTAAAAACTCTGTCTGCTCTGTGGTCTGCTCTTTCTGAATGTTCACCGTGTTACAAGTCTATCCATTCCCAAATCAAGTGAGCAGGGGATTCACTTCTCCTCCATCTAGAAACATTTTCATGAGAATTTTCTAGACATCTCAATGCTTTGGCCCAAGGATAGCACATTGCCTGTAAGTCCCAATCCGTGCTGGTAAGGATGCTGGGAAACAAGATCATTCACACATCGCTAATGGGAATGTGAAGAGGCACAGCCACTCCGAAACAGTTTGGCAGTTCCCTAATACATGAAACATGCAAATATCTTCTAACCCAGCAACCTCATTCCTTGACACTTATAAATGAAAACTTAGATTTACATAAGTAAAGTCAATCAAGAAGGGTTGGTATTTTTATTCATACTTCCAAACTGGAAATGACCCATACGTCCTTCACAGAGCAAGGTTAAATAAAATGTGGTACTGCCTGCAAGCAGGTGCAGCAAGAAACCACTGAACACAGCCACTCTGCGAGGAGAAAAGTTTAATGAAACAACAAGAAGAAAAACAAAACAAGCAATAAATTGTCCAGCTGCCTCAGACAGCAGAGGCCAGCAATAGCTACAGAATCTTTCTTTTTAGCCTTTATATGGATGACAGGGCGGGGCAGGGGAGGCGGCTCTAAAACTGGAACAGCCATGAGGTTAGCTTGGGAACTTTTTCAGATAGATGGGGTGTTGACAGTTGAGGTTAGTGTATCCAGCCAGTTTTTAAGGGCTTCTGAGAAATGCTTTAGGTTTCTGTTTCCTGGCAAAAGCTAGCTCTGGTTGAGGTCCAGCTGATACCCTAAAACATTTCCATCAGCACTGCCATTTGAGGACCAGCTTTGTGGATCTACCACTACACCTATATCATAGAATACTATTTAGTGATGAAAAAGAGAAAAGTGCTGATGAATGCAAAATTTGGACAGATCTCTAGAGTACTATGCTGAGTCAGGGGAGAGGGATGTCATTTTGGGGCCTGCTTTGGGGACCTAACATTCCAGCTGCTTATTGATGATCAGGGGTCGTGGTAGTTAAGGGGTGGTGGTAGTCCTCCCAAGCTACTTCTTTCTGAGTAGGGATGTTGGAAAAGGGAGGGCTTGGAAGGCTGGTCCAAACAGGGGCTTAACTGGCAGGCAACCATACGAGACCTGGGGGAGTTCTGTCAGAAGCAGCTGGTTCACTAACTGTAGGGTCAGCTCATTAATTCTTTCTGAAAAAAAAAATCTAAAGACGTGGTGAGAAATCATTACTGTGAGGAAGATAAAGATCAGAGGGTTGACAAGAGACTAAGCCATGAGCCCACACGAGACCACAGTGAGAGTACAGTATTGGAGTCAGCTCTCAGGTCGGATTCTGCATGCCACCTTGTGTAGGTTTTTAATCCACTCTTTTACGTGGCCAGATTTATTTATACAGTAGCATCATTCTTCTTTGAGAAAAAGACAAGTGCCTCCTTTCTTAGAAGTCAGCAAGTTAAGGGCCCTTTGGTTGTAGGACCACCTAGGCTAGGGAGGTGGGCTGATTCCAGAGCAATTGTAGAGCCGAGGTTGATTCCTGGATGATGTCTGTCAGCTAAGTGGAAATCTGCTGTGACAGATACAGACTAGGAACAGAAGGTAAAGTTAAGGAGCTGAGGGGGATTGTTATCTTTAATATATCATCAGGACCACTACCCATAATCTGTACTGAAATCCTCATTGTAGAGAAAGCCATTAAATGCCTGTAAACAGCATGAGCAAACTCATGTCCTTGAGCCATAGCAAAAATAAAGGCTGAGAAGTTACTGCCATGATAGAAGCATGAACATGCATCTGTAATAAGTCAGAAATTTCCCAGCAGGAAAGAGAACAGAGGGGAAGAAGAGCTTGAGGACCCAGAAGATGGTTCTGGGATAAAAGCATGAACACTCTTTCCTCATGGGCAGATGACTGGATTGATATAAATTGGACATGGATTTCCCCAGCACAGTAAGAAGCATTTTTGAAGTCTATATTTAGAAAAGAAAACAACTAAAGGAAATTCGCAATTGAGCTTGTGACTATGTTATCATTCAAATTAATTTTTAATAATTAGACACTGCCTGCATGACCAGGAACCTGGATAGCCCAGAGACCTAGGTTTAAAAAAATCAATAAAGTGATTCCTAATGATATTCTGCTATACTCATAGATCAATACCTATCCCAATTGTCATCATAGAGGCTTCCTCCAGCAGCTGAAGGGGGCAAAGGCAGAGACCCGTACCCATACATTAGATGGAGAGAGAGCCCAAATTAGAGATCTCCATAGGGTCCCTCCACTTGGAGCTCTGGAATCCCATGGAAGAGGGGGAGGATGGATTGTAGGAGCCAGATGGGTCAAGGACACCAGAACAGGGCCCACAGAACAAATTAAGCAGGGCTCATAGCGGCTCACAGAGACTGAAGCAGCAAGCATGAAGTCTGCATGCCTCCATGCTAGGTCCTCTGCATATGTTATAGTCATTAGCTTGTTTTTTTTTTTTTTTGTGAGATCCCTAATAGTGGGAGTGGGGGGGGGGCTGTTTATGACTCTTTCACTTGCTCTTGAGACCCTTTTTTTCCCTACTGGTTTGCCTTGCCCAGCCTTGATATAAGGGTTTGTGCCTAGTCTTGTTGTATCTTGTGATGCTATGTTTGGTTGATATCCCTGGGAATCATGTTCTTTTCTGGAAAGAAAAGGAGAGGGAAGGTGAGGGACTGGGAGGAATGGAGAGAGGGGAAAATGCAGTTGGGATGTATTGTATGAGAGAGGAATTTTTAAAAAAGCTTTAGTAGCCAGTGCTTATATATAATTGTTACCAAGACTAGATTAATATAGTAAATTATCAGAATTCCATTGATTAATATATTAAACTTTGAAATTTTAATATCATATGTATCATCTTTAAATCTCCTTTGTACATACTTTAAATTGCTTTCTCAGACCTTTACAACTTGCATAAACCTTTTTTTTTCTTTTATTCTGGAAACATTTAATCATTTACCATGAGACATAGGTTCTTAATTATTGAGAATAGTCATTGAAAAGCAAGTTCTTTTAGAAATCATAATTGGAGCATAAAGGATAGTAAAAAGCAATTTTTAAGTCAGTAACAACAGCATGGTAGTTTTGAGAGGTTTTTTTATTGAAACATTTTTGTGAGTTCACCTACCTCAGCAGGAAGCCTGTTAGCTCTAGGAAAAAGCACGGCCTAACTTTTATACTTGAAACCAATTTAGGCTGGCAGGTAATTAAGCCTCAGTTTTGAAGCTTTTTCATTTAAGAGACTCGGGTAATTTAAACTTGCCTTTAAAGCTCTCAAATGTGTACCATCAGCAAGCAACATGTCCATCCTTTGCACCCAAAGTTATTGCAAAGCCAGAATGTTTTGAAGGTGAAAGCAGACTTTTAACTTCAACCAGATGAAGCACCAGAAAACTCTGTCTGTCAAAACATCCCTGAGGTTTGTCCACATGATTGGAATGATTTATTGACTTGATATAAAACAGGAAATAAATTTAATTTGTATTTAAAAGAAAGTTGAACCAGAGGGGGTTGGTCCTCAGAGGCTAGGAGAGGAAGAAATTCAGGAAGGAGTTCAATGAAAGAAAAGGAAAAATATAATTTGGTCATGATATCTTTACCCAATAATGGGGTTGGGCAACTGGGCATAAAGAGGGAGGAGTGAATGGTCAGGTGGCCCCAGAGGGAACAAAGGAGAGAACCTGTAGCCCCATGCTGGTGGGACTAGATGGCAACACCCACCACAGAAATCTGAGAAGGATAAGTTTTATCAGAGTGAGCAGGAAGTATAGACCAAGCAGTGTCTGTATCAACTGAAAATGATAGAGACTTACCCAGCATCTGGACAGTCACCTCAGGCTCCTCTACAGTAACATTGGTGGTTTTGTTGGGTGCTAAGATCCCAGGGTAAGAACAGTCTTTGGCCACCAGGCCCAGAAGATCTGAGAGATGTTCCTGTGGAGGAAGCTTGCAGGAGGAACTTGGGGGACTGACAAACCTTGCTGAGGTAAAGAGGGACAGTCGTTCCTCTAATGTCCTGCCTATCCACAGTTTAGGCAGGGCTCCTAGCAGCAGGTGAGGTAAAGGCCGTCTTTGCCCAGTGACTGATCTTGGCACATTTGAAGCAGGTCCTAGGTGGAGTCCTTTGGTCTCACATTTTCTTTGGAGGTGGCCTTGGGGTTGCTGCTAGAAGCTGGTATTTCTGTCAGTCATGGAAAGCCCTTTCTGTCTCTTCCTCTTCCTCCCCCCTACTAAATACCACAAATGCTATGTTCATCAGATCTCTCTGAGATGGACATTATCTACCTGATTTTGAATATTATTTTACATTAAATGAACCTTATTTGTTTTAGCTACTTGTTTCAGGCTTAATTTTGACAACGTATACAGAAGGCTAAAGCTTATCCCTGTAAAGGAACCACATTTGTACTTAGAATGACCACAAACACAGTTTGGAGTATATTGAAGAATTTGATCCTTTATAAGGTGACTGACCATTAACTTGTATGTCTTGATTGTCTTTAGCAGTTTACAATCATTTGATATCTTTTATAAAATTAAAGCTTGAGCCTAAAGATATATAAATTTTAAAAAGGAAGATATTTTAGTCCTAAAATAAAATTTAAACTATAAATACAGTCCATAGAGAAACTAGAAACTTCATTTCTCTGATCCTTTTATAGTGTAATTTTACAGATTATCATAGTTTTTGTATGGCTCAGTTTCTCCAAATAGTTAAAATTTAATCAAGTTAGCAACAACATAAGGGTTTGCATTATTAACTCAGTTTCTGTTAGCCTGAATAGACCTATTTAACCTGGGAAATTTAATTATCCACATACATTGCTAGTAAATACTGTTTCCCATAAACAAGAGTTAAGTCCAAGTTACATATGTGGTATTTTGTACCAAATTAAGATTACTGATACACATAGATTTTTAACTATCAACTCTTTTGTTACAAGTTTTAGTCTAACATTTTTCATTTGCTTGTTTGTTTGAGATCTTACTGTTTGTTTGTTTGTTTATTTGTTTGTTTGAGACAGGGTTTCCCTCTGTAGCCCTGGCTGTCCTAGAACTCACTATGTAGATAGGCTGGCCCTGAACTCAGAGACCCATCTACCTCTGCCTCCCAAGTTCAGGGCTTAAGGGCATGTGCCACCATGCCTGTTGTATGGATTATTGTTTTAACCACACACCAGTGAATTTAAAAATCATGAGATAAAGAAAGTTTACATTTCAATAAATGTTTTAAAGATAGTAGATAAACCAGGGGGTGGGGGAACTTAGAGAGTCAAACATCTGGTATTATACTTTGGATTTGTAATCTCTATTAGAAACAGTTTACCTCTTAGCTATTTTCAAGTGCAAACTGTCTTTTTTTCCAAGTTGTTATATTTTGTTCTTTATCTCTGTCACAGAGTCAGGTGGACAGTCTGATTCAGGACAGAGGCCTTGGAGGAAACCTTTAAACATGCTTGGGTCTAGAGTGGGCAGACCAAATCCCATCTCAACAGCTGGATATTTTGATAAAGTAGAACAGTATATGATAATATTTTAATATTGTCCACATCCAAAAGACATTCAAATCTCTTTAAGACTAATCAGAAGGAGGGAT
This sequence comes from Peromyscus eremicus, assembly GCF_949786415.1. Taxonomy (NCBI): domain Eukaryota; kingdom Metazoa; phylum Chordata; class Mammalia; order Rodentia; family Cricetidae; genus Peromyscus; species Peromyscus eremicus. Next base: position 85,173,257 of record NC_081416.1, on the reverse strand, counting down.
GAGAGTAGAGAGCAAAGAGGTCTCAGATAAAGGAATTTTGGTTCATCTATCTGCATGATAGCAGAATTGTTACAATCTTGGAGAATTTGGAAATCAAATGTACCATCTTTTGGCCATTGAGACTGGTTATAAAGTTGCACTGAAGCCAAGTTAAAAAAAGTAAAATAGCTATCATGGAATCCAAGAGAGGAAGGAGAATTGAGGAGTGGTAGAGTCAGGGTTAAACTGAGAGGGACCTGTGGTTAATGAGATGAAGGAGTCCTAGAAATGGGGGTAAAAGAAAAGGTATCCTACTATTGGGCAAAAGTAGGTAGAAAACAGTTAAGAAAAATCTCTTCTTCCAAGTCCAGATACTGGAGACTGTAACTATAAGACCTTCCAGAAGGAGGTGACTAATAGCATATACAAGCATAAGGAGATAGGAATATAGATTGTAAGGTTGCAGAAGGAGCGAAGAGTGAGCCAGTGGGAAGGAGGGAACCGCTGGACAGAAACTCCATCTAGAGGGTGTCCTCAAGTGGCTGGGGTTCATCAAGAGAATGCCCAGATCACAAGGCACAGACTTCCCTAACCAAGTGATGGATGGGCACCTGGGAGGGTGTGAGAAACTGCCTGGCATGCAAGCATGACTTTCTGCCAAAGAAAAACTAAAACTGATCAGGCAGTTCTGAGAGCAGGGAATGTACCCCAGTCAGTGAGGAGAGGTGAGTAGGGTGTGTAAGAGAGAGAAGCAATGAAGAGACAGACTCAGAATCTGGAGTCAAATATGATGGAAGGCAGAAGGCAGCAGGGGCAAATAATCCATACCACAGCAGGAATAAGAAGGTAGTTTTGGTTTGGGGGAGGGACCAGGTCCCCAAAGGAGGACCCAGATGTTCTTTCTGGGTCTCAGCACTAAATGTAAGTGGATGCAGAAAGAAACTACTGAACACAGCCATTCTCTATGGAGAGAAGAACAGTTTAATAATAATAGTGACAACAACAATAACAATAACAATAATAAACAACCCAACCTATCCAACTGCCTTAGACAGTAGAGGGCAGCAATAGTTGCAAAAGCTTTTTGGGTTTTACATGTGTAGACAACAGGAGGAGTCTTCTTGAAAGCTGAAACAGCAATGACATTAGCTTGGGGATGTTCAGATAGATGAGGTGTTGACAATTGAGATGAGTGTGATGGTTTGAAAGAAAATGACCCCTAAAGGGATTATCACTCTCAGGAGGCATGGCTTTGTTGGAGTGGGTCTATTATTGTTGGAGGAAGTGTGTCACTGTGGAGGCAGGCTTTGAGGTCTCATGTATGCTCAAGCACACCCAATGAGACAGACTGCTTCCTGTTGCCTGCAAGATGTAGGACTCTCAGCTACCTCTCCAGCACCATGTCTACCTCCATGCCTCCATGTGCCACCATGATGATAATGGACTGAACCTTTGAAGTATAAGCAAGCCACCTCTGCTGTGGGATGTTCTATATGTTAAGTGTGTTGCTCTGATTGGTTAATAAATAAAACACTGATTGGCCAGTAGCCAGGCAGGAAGTATAGGTGGGACAAGGAGAGAGGAGAATTCTGGGAAGTGGAAGGCTGAGGCAGAGAGATGCTGCCAGCTGCCATGATGAGAAGCACGATGTAAGGTACTTGTAAGCTATGAGCCATGTGGCAACTTATAGACTAATAGACATGGGTTAATTTAAGATAGAAGAACTAGATAACAAGAAGCCTGCCATGGCCATACAGTTTGTAAGCAATATAAGTCTCTGTGTGTTTACTTGGTTGGGTCTAAGTGGCTGCAGGACTGGTGGGTGAGAGAGATTTGTCCTGACTGTGGGCCAGGGAGGACTGGAGAAAACTCCAGCTACACACCTCAGTGAAATGTTTTCCTTTATAAGAATTGCTGTGGTCATAGTGTCTCTTCACAGCAATAGAAACCCTAACTAAGACAGAAGTTGGTACCAGGGACTGGGAGATTGCTGTAATAGGCCTGACCATTTTGTTGTTGTTGTTGTTGTTGTTTGGAGGTATTTGGACATTGGGAGTTCAGATTAGGAAAGCAGTGGAATGATTTAAGCACTGCTTAATGGGCCATACCAGTAGGAGCATGGAAGACAGTGGTGCTAAGAGTGATTTGGACTGGCTCAAGAGGTTTCAGTGGAGAGGAATTTTAATATGTTGCCTAGAGATCATTCTTGTGATATTTTGGTGAAGAATGTGGCTGATTTTTGCCCCTGTCTGAAGAATCTGCCTGAGGCTAAGGTGAAGAGTTTAATTGTGAAAGAATAAAGTGATAGATAATTCTGTTGGCAGAGGAAATCTCAAAATAGCCTAGTATAGACTCCATTGTATGGTTATTACTGGTCACTCTTATACAGATATATAGTGAAAAGGAACAAAAAAAAGTAAAATTTGAGGAGAAAAAAAGCCAAAAGAGAGAAAAGGAGAAAAAAGGAAGTGGAATGGAGCTAAATCCCGTGTTCAAGGAAATAAACAGATTAATAAATGGAATAAAGGGACCTCAGGGCAAGATCCCACCCAGCTAAGTTTCCAACTTGTGAAAAGAAATTAAAGAAAAGTTTAGAGCCAGGTGTGGTGGTCTACATCTTAATTTCAACACTCAGGAGTCAGAGACTGGAGGATCTCTGAATTTGAAGCCAGCCTGATCTACAGAGCAAGTTCCAGAACAGCCAAGCCTAGTCAGTGAAGGCTTTGAAAACAGAAAGCTGGTGAAGATGTAGTTGAACAAGAGTGTTGTGGAATATTATTTTAAGATGTATTACATTCATTTATGCTGTGGAATATTTGTTTGGTGATGCATAGATGTGTTGTATTCTTTTATGTTGTATTTATTTAACTCTATGAAGCTGTGTTACTTTGCCTGTCTAAAATACCTGATTGATCTAATAAAGAACAAAATGGCCAATAGCTAGGCAGGAAAAAGGATAGATGGGGCTGGCAGGCAGAGAGAATAAATAGGAGGAGAAATCTGGGGAGAGAGACCGGGGAGCAAAAGGAGAAGGAGAAGAAGACTCCAGGGACCAGCCACCCAGCTACACAGCAAGCCACAGAGTAAGAGGTAAAGAAAGGTATATAGAAAGGTAAAAGCCCAGAGGCAAAAGACAGATGGGATAATTTAAGAAAAGCTGACTAGAAATAAGCCAAGCTAAGGTTGGGCATTTCTAAGCAAGAAAAAGTCTCCATTTGGGAGCTGGGTAGCAGGCCCCCCCAAAAAAGCAACGAGTAAAAAAGTAAAAAACAAACAAAACTCCAAAAATCAACTACACAAGGGGCCATGTTCAAGGCCCAGTAAACAGCAGTACTTGGCAGCTTTGGCCACATAGTTCTGGCTTTAGAGTCAATGATAAAAGAAAAGTATTATGGAATCTTCCTGCCTGACTAAGGAAAGCCACTGAGGTCAGGCATGTGTCAGGGGTGTCTCTGAATGGAGGCCTAGAGAGGCTATTGTGTGAAGCTGTGAAGGTGAAGCCTGGATTACCTTGGAGACCCCAAGATGTTTGAGATGCCAGAGTCATGGGATACCTGCCGAGAAGAGCTGCTAACAGGGAATAGAACCACACCAGGAGAAAAAGTGTGTTGCAGTCAACAAAGCTGAAAGGAGTTGGAGATCTGAAGAGCACTTTGACATCAGGAATGGAGTTTGCCCAGCTGGTTTTTGGTCTTGCTTTGGTCCAGTATTTCTTCACTATACTCCCTTCCCTACATTTGGAATGGTAATATATACCCTGTGCCATTGTATGTTGGAAGTATGTGATCTGCTTTCTGATTTTGATTTTTATAGGGGATTACAGTTAAGAGATTGCATGAATCTCAAAAGAGACTTTGAACTTTAGACTTTTAAATAAGTTTAAGACTGTTATAGACTATGGGGACTTTTGAAGTTGGACTGAATGTGTTTTACGTTATGATATGACTACAAGCCTTTGAGGGCAAGGAAGTATAATGTGGTGGTTTGAAAGAAAACGGCCCCCAAAGGGAGTGGCACTCTTAGGAGATGTGGCTTTGTTGATTTGGGTGTGTCTTTGTTGAAGGAAGTGTGTCACTGTGGAGGCAGGCCTTGAGGTCTCATATATGTTCAAGCCACACCCAGTGAAACAGACCACTTCCTGCTGCCTGCAAGATGTAGGGCTCTCAGCTACCTCTCCAGTACCATGTCTACCTCCATGCCTCCATGTTCCACCATGATGGTCATGGACTAAACCTTTGAAGTATAAGCAAGCCACCTCAATGAAATATTTTCCTTTATCAGAGTTGCCATGGGTCATGGTGTCTTTTCACAGCAAAAGAAACCCTAACTAAGATAGTTAGCAATGTTTAAGCAGCTACCTGGGACTTCTGAGAAATGTTTTAGGTTTCTGTTTCCTGGCAAAATCCAGTTCAGATGTCAGTTAAGCTGTTACCCTAAAACATTACTATCAGCACTAATATTTTGGGGCATGATTTAGGGACGTAACACTACACTCATATCATGGAGTACTATTTAGTGGGGAAAAAGAGAAAACTGTTGGTGAATGCAAAATTTGGACAGATCTCTAGAGTACTATGCTGAATGGAAAAATAAAAAAACTCAATCTCAAATATTACATACTGTATAATTCTATTTAGATAGAATTCTTGAAATGGAAAATTCTAGAAATACAAATTTGTTATTGGCAATCCAGGATTGCGATAGGGTTGGGGTGAGAGGGAAGTGGGTGTAACTGTATGAAAGAAGAGGAGACATCTTTGTGGTGTTAGGAATGTTCTGTAACTTGACTGTTTTGATGTCAGCTTCCTGGTCGTGTTATTGTGTTAGAGTTTTGCCACACCTTCTGATTGGTGGAAATTAAACAAAGAGTATATGGCTTTCTCTATAATTTCCTACAATGTGAATCTATATTTTCCTCATAATAAAAGGTCAATTTTTTTTCAAAACAGGGTTTCTCTGTGTAGCTTTGGAGCCTGTCCTGGGACTTGCACTGTAGACCAGGCTGGCCTCAAACTCACAGAGATCCGCCTGCCTCTGCCTCCCAAGTGCTGGAATTAAAGGTGTGTACCACCACCGCCCAGTGAGGTCAATATTTTTAAAATGCTAACATACACCAAGTGCTTGCAACAATGATTGGCACAAGGCATAAAAATTAAGGCTTTGCTAATATCAATAATAGCATATTAATTTGCTAGTCTTGGCTTCCACTCCCATGCATGATGGGAAGTAAGGTCAGAGGACAGAGTCCCTTCCCTTCACCCTGTGGGTCTTGGAGACACAGTGCAAACCAGCTATTTGTTCTCTTCCCTCTTTGGCTCAGGTCAATTTGGGGTGTGAGGGTCCTGCAAGCCCCAATCTTGAAGGGTAGCACCTCAATTTTCACTTCTTAAACTTACTTCGAGACATGGTTAACTCTCAGAGTCTCAGTTAATCTTTAAAAGCAACAGAGGAGGCTTATGTGGTGCTCTCCCCCAAATCCAAGCGTAATGTTAGACATACTTGCTCCTATCAAAGCCTCTGGCTATGCTGTCATTGGGAAATATCTTTGCCTCCTCCCTACCCAGACATCACCATTCTCTTTGTGTGCCTCTCTCTGAATATCTCAGCTCAGCTTTCCTCCCTTTACCCCACTAACCCTATTAGTCAGAGAGAGAGGGTTTCTGCTGGTGGGGCTATTCTTCCCCAAGAATCTTCCTCACACACAGTAGGACAAGGCATTTTCCTAATTAAAGTATTTACCCTTAGAGGGTCTCTGGTGACAGATTAATGAAATTTCTTTTAATTCTACAATATGTATAAACTTAGAGGCTTTGGATTAGGGCCACCATGGAGGTTCTATACGTTGCATACTGTGCAAAAATGTCTAAGCAAGAAGGTAGATAGATGCAACAAAATATAATCAGTTCCTCAATGTCTGAGATACATTTCCAAATTCATCAAAAAGGCACTTTTCTCCGAGTGAGTATAAGATAAGAAGAGCTTAGTTTTTGCTTGAATTGGGAGGGTGGTGGTCATGGTGGTGTTTTAGGAGTGGAAGTGTGGTGGTCATGGTGGTTTTCTCATAGTGGAGGGTGGTGGTCATGGTGGTTTTCTAGGAGTGGAGGGTGGTGGTCACGGTGGTTTTCTAGGAGTGGAGGGTGGTGGTCACGGTGGTTTTCTAGGAGTGGAGGGTGGTGGTCATGGTGGTGTTTTAGGAGTGAATGGTGGTGGTCATGGTGGTTTTCTCATAGTGGAGGGTGGTGGTCATGGTGGTTTTCTCAGGGTGGAGGGTGGTGGTCATGGTGGTTTTCTAGGAGTGGAGGGTGGTGGTCGTGGTGGTTTTCTCAGGGTGGAGGGTGGTGGTCATGGTTTTCTCAGGGTGGAGGGTGTGGTCATGCTGGTTTTCTCGGAGTGGGAGTGGTCACAGTGATTTCTTCAGTTTTTCTGTTTAGAAGGAGGACCACCTTCTACTTGTCATGCAGGCATCATGTGTATTTACTGTGGCCTTGCTTGAAGCATTGACAATCAAAGAGTGTATCAGAGCTCTAAACAGCCGTAATAGTGTCAGTCACTGAGTGGGAACAGCAGCAGGGTTGTGTCGTTATAAGAAAAGACATCAGCAGTCCTCCAGCTGTCACTGGGAGACATCATCTGCATATCAAACAAATATTTAAAATTAGTCATGCAGCAAACAATCACTAACATGGCTCCTTCAGAGTGACAGCGGGACCTGAATGTGCCTCTAGGTGTGCTCATCTGGATGGCAGCCATGTGTCTGAAGCTGTGAACGGCTTCTACAGTGGAAAGTTCTGCTGGGGTCAGGAAAGGGGAAGAGAATAGAATAAAACAGAGCAGATCAGACAAATAGGACAAGACAGGATAGACTAGACTAGACTAGAAGAGACTAGAAGAGTGCCTTGGGGTAGCAATGTAGCTCAGCTGGAGTGCTTGGCTAGCTAGCACACATAAGGCCCTGGGTTTCATCCTCAGCACTGCATAAAGTTAGGTGTTGTGCTGATGCAGGTCAGTAACTCCAGAACTCAGGGTGCAGGTGGTGGAGGCAGGATGATCAGGAGTTAAAGGTCATGTTCAGTTGAGTAGTAAGTGTGAGGTCAGACTGAGCTACACGAGACCCTGTCTCAAAAAGGAAGAAAAGAGAAGGGAGGGAAGGGAGGGAAGGAAGAAAAGAAATTGCCTTTATCTCTGTATAAAGGGGGATTAGAATGGTGACTGGCCATACTAATAACTCAGTCATGTGAGATATAACCTCTGTCCGGGAGTGGCAGCCAAAGCATCCACATACTGTCCCATCAGATCAGATGTCAGCTGTAGACAGCATAGCAGTGTTTGGACCTGATTTTCCTCCCTTAGTCAGAATGTACATATTATTGTCATTATCCTAGTAATAGCCTGCTATGTTTGGACCAGGTTGAGGGCTTTGCATGCTTTGTTTTATTTTATTTAATCCTTCTGAGAACCACATTAGCCACTCATTACCTCAGGAAATGAAATAAGGGAGTTAAAGATGGCTTGAGGAAAGGTCTGAAGATCTGCATACTGGCTTCAGGTTTTGGAACCAGACTGGATTTCGTGTGTCCTCCACTTCAAGGCTGCTCAAAACAAACATCAGGACACCTGCAGCTTCCTCCAATGAGAAGCCCTGGACATAGCTACATGATCAGATGTTTTTAACCACTTTAAGCTTTTCTTGTTTTCTAACTGCTCTATATTTGTAAGGATGTTTTCATATTTTAAACATACTTTTTTTTTATTCTCGAGGAGTCTATTCATGTATACAGTGAAATCATATCATCCCATCTCCCTCCTCCAACTCTCCCTGTAAACCCCCAACATGTCTCCCTTCCAACTTTTCTTCTTCTTTTCCTTCTCCTTCTTCTCCTTCTTCTCCTTCTCCTTCTTCTCCTTCTTCTCCTTCTTCTCCTTCTTCTCCTTCTCCTTCTCCTTCTCCTTCTCCTTCTCCTTCTCCTTCTCCTTCTCCTTCTCCTTCTCCTTCTCCTTCTTCTTCTTCTTCTTCTTCTTCTTCTTCTTTGTAGCAATAATGCCGCGCTATCACCACCCGTTCACCATGTCTGAGTGAGGGGCTGTGGATTGAAAAACAGAGACAAAAGACAGGGTCACTCGCCTCAGCAGAATCTTGCATCTAAGCTGTTAACGCCCAATATGCAGGATACACAAAGAACTTCCCTTAAGCATTCAGGAGGGTGGAAACCGGCAGGGAATTAGCATTAGGTCAAGGTTGGCAAGCAGATAGCAGCTACCCAAATTTGGAAGGCCAGGGCCCTACACTTCTTCTTCTTCTTCTTCTTCTTCTTCTTCTTCTTCTTCTTCTTCTTCTTCCTCCTCCTCATAAACCACTGAGTCAAGTTAGTGCCACTCATATGTGTGTGGGACCATCTGCTGGAGCATGGAAAGCCTACCAGTGTTTACACCCTCAGAGAAGACTGATTCTCCTTCCCCCAGGATTCATAAACCACCAAAAACACCGTAATAAGGAGGGGGCACTGGAGAGAAACTCCCCATCTAGGTCAGAATGTTGACTGCTTGATCTTGTACAGGTCTTGTGCAGGCAACCAAGCTGCTGAGTTCATGGATGTGACAGCCACACTGTGAACAGAACACAGCTGTAAGACGTGTGTAACTGGAAAGAGAGTGTCACATAATATAAACATTAGTAAAACTGGGAGGAGTTTTACTTAATTCTTTAATCAAAGCTTCCCACTGAGGGACCACTGACATATGCCACCAATTAGAATGCCTTCTCTGTTAAGTCCATTGCACATGTATGAGATCATTTTTTTCTCATAGGGTAACTGGAGGGAGGGGGCTTATAGTCATATTTGAATGAGACTGGACACCCAGAGGAAAGTGGAGGCAGAGGGCACTCTGACAGGCAGGCTTGTTACTCATGTGTGCAGTCATCAGAGGCCTGTGTTCAGGGTACCCTCTCTGTAAGAGAACAGGCAGACATAACCCTACCCCTGAAGCTGCTGCCCATCCCTCTTCTGACCAGAGAAGGAATTTGCTCTGCTTTAGTGGCTGAAGAAGATGGAGGCATGCTCACTGGCATGAGACTTAGTGCAGTGATGGATCTCACATGGCCATTTTCAGGGCTCCTTTTCTTTCCACTGAGCACTGAGCAGGAAGCTGGAATAGGGAGAAAAAGACTCAACACTTCCTCTGGACCAAGGCTATGGTCAGCATTTCAGAATCACGGTCTCCTGTGATCCTTAAAGTCATCAGCATCAGCATCATTTGACAAAGAAGTGAACCCAAGACTCAGAGTTTATATCAAATGGCAGCACCAGAGTTCAGATCCATCCTTGACTTGCTAGATCCTAGGGCCTGTCCTCTTAGCTAGCATATGAATGATCATGAGCAATCCAGGCGACAAACTGCTGTGTCACAATCACTGAGGACTTGGAAATACATGTTCCATGACCTGCCTTAGAATCACACGATCAGAGTCAGAATCTATTTTTCTCCTGCCAAGTATTGGAGGCTGTTTCTGGTGTACAAAGACATCTTTAGCTAACTTTCAAGCGATGAGCACCCACATGGTTGGATAAGGTTTTTTTTCCAATATTGAAATGCCTCCATTCTGACTGTTCTCCCACATATTTCCACCTCCTCACTTCCTGCACTATCCTGTCCATTCACTCAATTCTTCCTGTCAACAAGATCACTGGATCTTTATAGGTCTGGGACTGAAGCCATTGTCTGTTCTGATTTCTTCCATCTTTTTATTAGTATATATTAATTGAACATAGTGGAATTCATTGTGATACTTTTATACATGTATATAATATATTTCAGGTATACCCCTATCCCTGTCTCTTGTTCCCTTGTTAATTTCCTTCCTTTTATAGCTAATCATTTTTCTATGTTCAAGTCTTTTTAAAAATGAATCAGTGCATTTCATTAGGGTTGCTAACAGGAGCATGGACACCTTACCAGTGGCTAAGGGGAAAAATATCCCCTTCTTCCAACAATCATTAACTGCATACAAATACTCAGGAAAGGGTGGGGCCCCATGAGCCCTTTCCGCTCCCAGGACACAATGTTGATGGGTCCAATCACGTGCAGGCCTTGTGCAGGTGGAGGACATGATGACATACCCTGACAAGAACTTTGAATATCCATATATCACCCTCATTAGAGTGTCCTCTCCAGAAGACAGGAAGAACAACTATATTTACATTGTCAACACAGAAAAATGCTCATAGAATTGAAACTAGGAATGTATCTCGGTTGATAGTGTTTGCCTAGTATAAATAATGAAGCCCTGAGAGTCATTCTCACTGGGTAAATTGGGTGTGGGGGGGCCTATAGCCCAGCATTCAGGAGGTAAAGCCAGGAGAATCAAGAAGCTCAAGGGTCTTCGTTGGCTGGATATTGAGCTCAGGACCAGCCTGGGATACTTAAAACTTTGTCTAAAAAAAAAAAAGTCAGGACTAGAGCGATGGCTCATAGGTTAATAGTGCTTGCTGCTCTTGCAAAAGACCCAGCACCCATGACAGGGGGCTCACAACAAACTGCCTGCACTTCCAGCTCCTATAGATCCAGTGCCTGCTTCTGGCCTCTAATGGCCACGTGGCACAAACATACAGGTGGATGCAAAATGAAGAAACTTTTCAAAAACATGTTCATTAAATTCAGTTGTTTTCAATCATGACTATGATATTTTAAATAACTTTTCTAACTTCCAATTTTTATTTTATGTGTATGGATATCTTGCCTGTGTGTGTGGCTATGCACCATGTGGGTGCCTAGTGCCTGTGGAGGCTAGAAGGGTGCATCAGATCCCCTGGAACTGGAGTTACAGAAATTTGTGAATGACTGTGTGGGTACTTAGGATTGAACCCACGTCCCCTGTAAGAGTAGCCAGTGCTCATTAAATCCTGAGCCATCTCTCCAGCCCTATGACTACAAAGATTTTGATTCATGTGTATTGTATGGGGAGCCCGTGAAGAATGAGCTACCATCAGGAAAAGATGCAGAGCTGATTCTGGGAGGCTGAGCATCAATGTGAACTTGAGAATTCTGGGATAGAAATCTGCAACAGTCCAAGCTTTGAGAGACTTCAAAGCCCTGACAAGACTTCAGGAGGAAATGGGACATTCAGAAAGCAATGGCTTCTCAAAGAGACACTTACTCAACTTGAGGTGAGTTAACCTAACAGGAGGATTGCTACAGGCTCACTTATCGTGTCGTCTAAAGAGAAGAAAGGGACCCACGGGTAGCAGTAAGTCAGTTTCAATTCCATTGTAGGCAAGGCATGCAGAAAAGACATTAATGTCTCAGGAAGGAACCCATTAGGCCAAATAAACGTCACAGTAGCCAAACATTATTGGCTCCCTGATGACCCAGACACTTTAGAGAGTTATTTGCTTAGATGAGAACCATGGCCAGGCGTTTTCAATGGAAATAAATTGCACAACCACTAATATGCTCAAGAAAAATGAAATATTTTGACATTCCATTCCAGTAACAGATAACAGAGTCATCTGTTGAGTAAATCAGCAACATGTAACAATACCCTTCATTACATAAAGGCTCTTCCTCCTTTCCTAAACTTCCCATTCTGGAATCTCATCTCTCTCATGCTTCTCAAAAACGTTATTATAAATGCATCTTGTCAAGGAGCTGGGTCTGTACCTCTGGTATGCCCACCAGCTTCCTTAGCAGCTAGTCAAGTTTGTTCACCGGGTTCTTACAGGCGAATCTGAGGATGCCTAATTAACCTCTTGACTGTGGTTTAAATAAAAAGGGCTTAAATAAAAAATATAATAGAGAAGAATGTGCCAATGCTGCATTTGGAGGATGTAGAAGGGGAAAAAAAACCCAGAGTCACAGCTAACAGACTCAGAATGGGGCAGAAATTAGGGCAGGGGACAGAAATCAGGGCAGAACACAGACAGATGAGCAGACCATAATCTGCTCTCAGTCACAGGATTGCCAAGTTCACATCAACTGTTCAAAGAAACCCATATGACCATTTATGAGCTTCCTGCCAGGAAATAAAGGCAACATAACCTATTACTGTTGAAAGATTACTAAATGAGCTTGGGTTGGGGTTGGGGTAGAGGTGGGGATGGGATAGCAGCCTCTGACCCTCAAGGAAAAGCAGCTGTGGCAGAAAAAGGGTGCCATTATCCACATCTCTGCCCCTTATGTTCTGATTCCTACTCCTTAGTGGAAAACAAATAAGGCCACAGACTTTTGTTTGGACAAAGAAGACATTCTTGACAGCAGTCAATTCAATGTTTTCATTCTCTATCCAAGTGTGTTGTTACTAGACAGTGAAGTCACTGGATTTGCTAATAACTAAAGGTAAAAAGAAATGCCAGTGATTTCACTGTTATTCCTCATCCTGTTTCTCTATGTCATAGTATTCTATCTTATAATCAGCTCATCAGTTTAGGTTTAGATGACCTTGATTCAAACACTAACTCTATCTCCCTATCTGAGTAGTGCTAAACAAACCCTTGAATCTGCATGGTCTCAACCTTGAAGTAACAGTGTGTGTGAGATGACCATTGCTGACTAATGATGTTCTAAGTTTTTCAGTGAGATGGAAAATAAGATTCTCTCCAGATTACCATAACTTTTATCATCTGTTCCTAATGCAACTCTGAGAACTCCCAAAGCTTACAGCATCCCTCAGAGCAACACAGTTGTGATCTTCCAGCAACACAAGACAGGAATAGTTCAGGAGGGTAAGAGAAGGTTGATATAATGTAGTCCTATCCAAACAGTGGTCTTTTGTTCCTTGCATTTGATCCAACGGTGTACCTGTCCTCTGATCTTCTCTCCAGTTCTTAAAAAATAATCTCTGCCTAAATCAAAAGATATACACAAATTTCTGACAAGAGAGAACAGTATGCATCATTTCATATCTAAGCATGGTTGTCCAAGATGTGCTGACCCTGTCACCATCATCATCATCATAACCATCATCATCACTATCATCATGATTGCTATCATTATCACCCTCACTGCCAGTACCACCACCATCATCAACATCATCACCACCACTATCACTGTTCCCATCACCACTGTGTCATAGTAACTATTAATTATATGACTGGGATGTAGGTCAAAATAGAAAACCTCTCAAGTATATTTCAAGATGACTATTCAAAGGGACTGCAGACAGGAGAGTCTGAAATGTCATTCTCCTGGGGAACATTTACATCTGTTCTAGAAGTAAACAACAGATATAAACAAATTTCCTCTGGAGCTTCAGATTGGCCTCATATAGATCCACCCAGAGATTATCACAGGATGTTACAAGCAGTTCTGAAGTTATTACTGATAAGATTTTGTCTTCATAAAAAGACAACTTCTGTTCATGCTACATTTTCCTCCCCTCAATCTTACATCATTTTTATCAGCCCCTTACTCAACAGCCTAATCCCCATTTCTTTCTGTAGCTCAAAATTCTATTTAAACATCAAATATCTGGAAGTTTCTTTGAGCTTCATCCTTTGTTTATGGCTCCCATGTTTGTGAACAATAATACATATGTAGAGTTTCCTCATGGTAATCTGTGTATCTGTCAATTTATTTCCCAGACTAAAGTCATCAAAACTTCAGAAGGGCAATTTGAACTACCCTATGACTAAAAAGGTGAGCTTCCGCCTGTCTTGTGGCTAGAAGACTTTTAAGACAACAAAAATGTGATTTTCAGATCCTCAGCATAAGTTACATACTTGAAAACTGAAGCCAGAGTGAACATGAACATATTTTATATTTTCACAGTCAATTTTATAAAAAGAATCACCAGACCCACATAGCACCATGTGAATAAACAGGACAGTTGGGAATAGCATTTTTTTAAAAATACTTGGTTACACATTAGAAATACCTGCAGAACTTAAAAAATAATGCACAGGTTCCCTCTCCACTTTGAGAAACTCATTCAATTACTGTGGGGGAAGCCCTGGGCACCTGTGACACCCAAGTTCCTAACAGGATATACCTTCAGTCAGGGTTGAGAGCCACTCTCCAAAATAGTCCATGGGGCTTTACTGAATATGCTACCACATGATGTCCATGCAGCTTTCCAGCTTCGATGTCCACTGAGCACTGAGAGCTAACAAGTGTCCTAGCCCCTAAGGACCACAGCACACTCCTGAAGAGTCACAGAAGCAAATCCATGTAGGCACAGACATTTAACACAGGCAGAGTCTCTGGGTTCCTGCGGTAGAGTGCGAACCAGCCTGTCCATGGCTGTGTGTTCTGGTGGAAAGAGGCTCCTTCAAGGTGTGTGTGTGTGTGTGTGTGTGTGTGTGTGTGTGTGTGTGTGTGTGTGTGTGTGGTGTGTATGTGTGGTGGGTGGCAAGGGAACAGATCACTCTGAGCTGTCATATGCTTTCTGTAGCCATAAAAATGCAGCAGAGAGAACTTCTGAAAGCAAACAGAACGATCTCTTGGGCTGGCTAGTTTAGGTTTAAAATAAGGTAAACTGAGAATCTTTCCTGAAATGAAAGATATCTGAATATCCCTTTGTAAGCTCTAACCTCACACCTTGATTGTTTTGTAGCTGCCTGAGCAGTTTGGCTGGCTATACCTCCTCACTAAGCTGTCTTAGAAACAGCCATGTTCATCTGTCTGTCCTTCCAGGTCAGGGATGGGGATCAGCTCCTCCATTGTTGGTTAGCTACTATTCCCACTATGCATTGTCTAACAGAAACAACTTGAAGAAAAACATTATTTTGGCTCACAGTCCAGAGACTTCAGTCCACCCAGGAAGGGTGGGGAGGAAAGGATTCATGTTAACGCAGGCAGGAAGTGGAGGGTAGGGAATGCTGGTTCTTGGCTGGCTTTATCCTTCTCCTTCTCTTCCACCCAGCTCTCCTTGTTCTGGATATGGTGCTACTCTCGGGGTGGATCCACACCACATTAACCCTCTGGCTGTGTCCTCACTGATATCCCCAGAGGTAAGCTTCAATCATATGGGTAATTCTAAAGCCAGCCAACCTGATGGTGAGGACCAACCACCCAAGTGGTCTCTGTTGCATTTTGTACCTCTGTGTTCTCTTCCCTGTTTCCTTCCTCCTGCGTAAAAAACAGTCTCACACCATCCCTCCTCCTCTGTAGCATCTCCTCCCATCACTACAAACCAGGCTAAGTTTATCTTTCCAGCCTGTGGTGGGTTTAACTTTTGCTCATAGTTCCTCCCATTGCTGTGCTAAAGCCTCAGGCTCACAATGTTCTGACTCCAAGGCCACTGGGCCATGTGTCTTAGTTACTGCTAATCATCAACTTGATATAAACCTAGAGTCACCGAAGAAGGGAGTCTCAGTTGAGGAACTGCCCAAATAAGATCAGTTTGTGGGAATGTTGGTCTTAATTGTTAATTGATAAGGGAGGGCCAGCCCATTGTGGGCCATGCCATCCCCTGGGCAGGTGCTCCAGGAATGTATAAGAAAGCTAGATGAGCGTAAGTCTAAGAGAGAGTGCCACCAAGCAGAGCTCCTTCACAGTTTCTGTTTCAAGCTCCTACCTAAGGTCCTGCCATGACTTTCCTCAACGAGAGACTGTGACCTGGAATTATGAGCCAAACAAATTTCTTCCCCATATAGGTTGTTTTGGGTCAGAGTGTTTGATCAGAGCAACGGGAAGGAAAACTGAACACCACGTGAGTTGTTTTGGCTTATGGGACACTCACCAACAAGATATGAACGGAGGCTTAATACATTTGTATAATTCACCCTGCTGCTGTCATTGACAGGACATAAATCTGCCTGGGTCTGATAGTCCAGAGAGAAGGAAGACATGTAGAGATGACCAGGACAAAGCTTGCTGCTTGAAGAGGGTATAGTCTACTCACCCAAAGTCCAACTGTTCCACACATCTATGCACAAGGCCAACGCTTGTATACTGTCCAACTGTGGCATAGCTCTTCACATCATATTGCTGTGACACCTAGTGGAGACCCTTTATCTGTGTGCCTAGCTTTTAAGTAGGAGCTATTCTTTTTTTTTTTTTTTTTCGGTTTTTTGAGACAGGGTTTCTCTGTGTAGCTTTGCGCCTTTCCTGGAACTCACTTGGTAGCCCAGGCTGGCCTCGAACTCACAGAGATCCGCCTGGCTCTGCCTCCCGAGTGCTGGGATTAAAGGCGTGCGCCACCACCGCCCGGCCAAGTAGGAGCTATTCTTAATTTAATACATGAAGACCACTCTTCTTCGGTGCCTTGTACTGGCCTCAGTTCTGATCAGGTGTCTTGCACCTGCTTCTCCCACTGGCTCACGTGCTCAAGCAGTCTGATCACTAATAACTGGCTATTGATGACCTCATCTTGCTCTGTGGACAGAGTGCCGTTAACTGTGTCTTGATTCTGCTGTCTGTTCCCTTTCAAGCACAAGCTGAATTTGGTTTCCTCTCTTGTTCTTATATTGTTTAAGCATCTTTTCCTTGTGGAAACTTTATATATTAGTCAGGGTTCATTAAAGAAACAGAATCAATAGGATGCATATGTATTATGCAAAATTTTATTGTGTATTATTATATATATATGTATTTGTATATGTAATATATAATATTTCCATAATATATTAAATATATTTGTTAGATAGGCTTAGGGTCTGTGTAGTTCAGAGTGACTGCTGATCTTACAGAGAACTGGAACTGAATTCTCGTCACCTACATTGGGTGGTTCTCAACAACATTCCAGGGATATGGTGCTCTCTTTTGACCTCTATTGGCATCTGAACACACATATGCATGCATGCACACATGTGCATGCACGCACACACATGCGCACACACACCTACATGCGTAAGTAACAAAATAAATCTTGAAAAATTAAAAAATAAATTATATAGTTATTGTTAACCAGATAGCCAATTGATTCTTAACCTAATGATCTTGATTTTCACAAAGGTCTTATGTGAACAGTTGATGTGACAAAATCCAACTACAGTACATACTTGATTTTAAGTGTAGTTCCAACGTGAATGTGGGCTGACACTTTCACATATATTAATGGCAAGATGAAAGTGAAACAGAGATGACACGTGTTAATATGTCACTCACTCAACCATTAGAGTTTTTTCTTTGTTGAATCAGAGAAAATATTTCAAATGTTGAAAATGCTCAATTTTTATGTTATTCATATTTTAGTAGGTACAGGTGTGACACAATTCAGTTTAGGTGGTGTGAGTAAAATGCTCTCTGTTAAATGTTTAACTAGACAGCTATGAGAACTTAATCCATGCTATGAAAAGCACCACCATGATCAACATGCAGTCATTATGCACAGAGTGGAGCAGGGCCTGCAATAGCAGCCTGTTTGATGACATAGTTACCAAACCACACATGGGCACTTCAGAAATACAAGCAGTAATTAAATGTAGTGAAATGAAATTGTGATGAGCACCTATGGTGTATTATCTTTATAAGTTGCATAAATTAATTAAGTGTACATAATGTTGAATAATGATGGTAGTATAATATTGAATAACAACCAGATTTCAAAATTCCTCAACATCTGACAGCTGGGTTTTGCTGAACCTGGACAAGCCACGTCATCACATCCATGTGCTCTCTCCAGTATATTTCTCTGCAAGTGAGCATCATTAGAGTGTGAAAATAGACCAAGATCTTGTCATAATGCATGGGAGAGGATGCTGAGAGTGGACTCACTTGGCATGCAAGGAAAAGTAGAAATGATACCCATGGTGGAAGGATCCAGAATCAGACCACACCTAGCAGAAGCAGGAGTTCAGAGCCCACAGATGAACTGAGAGTGTAAGTACCCTGCCCCCATCACACAAGCCCCAGCAGAGATTTGTAGAGAGCTTTAAAAATGCCCCTAGGGCCTCTGGCGAGACTACAGCTGCTTTAGTCCCTATGTCAGGCCTTCTGGGTGCAGCCAATACCTAGGATGCATGTGTACATGTGCATGCATTTTACACGTAAATGTGTATATATGGTTTAGTTGGAATGGAGTCCAAATTACATCAGTCTTTAAGATAAATAAGATTTCAAATCAGTTCCCCGTGGGAAGCAGCCAGAGTCAGAATCCCCAACAACTCAGGAGGGCATGTCATTCTGTTCTGTTATGTGGGACACGGAGTACATCTTCTTCTTTGAAAATGTATGTTTTTCATCTAGGCTTAATATTTTAACCAGATGGTTTCCATGCCTTTCTAGTTATCAGAATCTCCTGGGTGGAATGTGAGAAACAGATTTGAGGATATGGGTCGTATCAGTTCTGAGTCAGTAGTTCTAGACTTAAGATTTTTATTTATTTTTTGAATCTTTCCAACTCCTCCAAGTTTATTTAAGTCAGATCTGGAGTTATTTTTCCACTCTCAGTGTCATCACTGAGATATCATTGACTCCTTAATTTATTTAGTCTGCTTCATGGCCCAGCTCAGGCCCACCACTCCCACACTTGCTGGGGAGAGCTCAAGCATAGCCAGTCACAGGATGCTGAACCTTGCTGGGAGTTCATGATTCCCTATAGCAAGTTTGCAAACTTCACATGCAAGTACAGTCTACATAGCAAGTAAAGTGGCCAAAGATGATTTCCCATCCCAGAATTCATCTCGTTGATGAACGGTATTTCACATATCATCCAATAGATAAAAGATAATAACAGCAGAGCCGGGCGGTGGTGGCGCACGCCTTTAATCCCAGCACTCGGGAGGCAGAGCCAGGCAGATCTCTGTGAGTTCGAGGCCAGCCTGGGCTACCAAGTGAGTTCCAGGAAAGGCGCAAACCTACATAGAGAAACCCTGTCTCGAAAAACCAAAAAAAAAAAAAAAAAAAAAAAAAAGATAATAACAGCAACCACTCTCCAGATCCCCTACCAGTACAACCCACCACACACTGTATTTATAACCAAACCCATTCCCAATTTGTTAAATATGGTGTGAGCTCACAATTAGGAGATAGCAAATCTCCATGAGCTGCAGAGTCCCTGGACACTTGGCAGCCAGGGGTGGAAGGTGCCCCAAGGGTTTCCAATGCCCATGGTCCTGGAGCGTGGCTCAGGAAGTAAGAGCTGGACCAGCAACAAGGGAGGTAGAATCAAGAGGGCTCAGCTCAGGGAGCTCTCTTTGTATCTCAGCTTTGGGCCTCAACAATACCAATTCCTGTCCAAAGTTGCTGCCTGGACCAGACATGCTAGAGATGTGCATGCAGTAGCTGCCACAAGGATCCCAAGGAATCGATGAGACTCCCCTTTCCCTGCTTAGACCCAGAGTCTGAGACAGACCACATTGACCTCCAGAACACTTTTAGCATCAGACAGTGTCTTGAGCTTTTGACTGAGCCCAGCAGCCAGGAATGGGGCTTTGTAAAGGGCAGGACCTTTTTCTTTCTAGCCCCAGCTTCTCTGGTGCTTGTGTGAGTGACTGCTTGTTGAGACAGGATGTTGAAGTGGAAACTCCCACACTCTGATGTGGACCCTGGGCTGGTGAGCAGAAACCAGTCCTTTTTCTTGATCCTGTGGGTTTCACCACATACTAAGAGAATCTTCAAAACCTGCTCCAGAGGGCAGGGTCTGAAGTGGGAGGAGAAATCACTACTGTCATTCCACGTGCTTTGAAGGCTCCCAGTTCTGTTACTCACACTACCACTTGAAGTCCTGCACCTCGCTGGACCAGACTCCAGAGCTCTCAGGCCAGTTCATTCTGTCATCCTGCCCAGCAGGCCCACGCCATGTCCATTAGTATAAAGCCACAGCTTCCCAGAATCTCACTGCCACAAGTGGTCCCTACTAACAGACTCCTGGTGGAAAACCCAGGTCTTTTTATCTTCTTCACAGCTTTCAGGATTTACAGACAGTAACCAGGCCCCAGCACCTGTGGAGAATTGTTTCCCTGCACCCACATGCCTCCTAGGGAGGTAGTAGGGATGGCTTATTCTGCTTCTAAGCAAGCCATCAATCCACAGGAAGCCTAGATAGTCCTGCTCATAGCAAGGACAGGGCACAGAGTGGGCAATACTGGCTGTGGAATGATCCCTGCAGGAGATAGACCATGACTAGGGTGGCAAGTCCTGGGTCAGGCTGTACTCCACACTCACAGAGTGGTCTAATTCTTCCAGCTCTGATGGCAGTGGGATGGCCAGCTCTCCCATGTACAGAGACAGTGCCTCAAAGGAGTCCTCCAGCTTTGAGAACGCCATCTGCTCTGTGTAGCTGAAGTTTTCTCCAGTCCCACTTGGGCCTGCAGCCACTCAGAACCAAATAAACACACAGAGACTTATATTAATTACAAAATGTATGGCCTAATGGCTCAGGCTTCTTGCTAGATAGATATTACATCTTAAATTTACCCATTTCTATAAATCTATACCTTGCCATGTAGCTTGTGGTTTACCAGTATCTTTACATCTTGCTTCTCATGGTGGCAGCTGGTAGCTTCTCCTGACTCAGCCTTCCTATTCCCAGAATTCTCCTCTCTGCTTATCCTGCCTATATTATACTTCCTGCCTGGCTACTGGCCAATCAGCATTTTATTTATCAACCAAATCAGAGCAACAAATTCACAGCATACAGAGCAATATCCACAGCAGCTCTGGACTCTGGTTCACAGCAGATAGCAGCCTGGGGAAGAAGGCTGGAGGCAAGAGGCGGGAGGGGGATCTGTTGGGACAAATGTCTTCCAGAAAAGCTTTATATTGAGGCCAAACCCCAATGGGCGCGGCATCAGCATACACCTTCCCAATGATCTCACAGAGGGTGATTCTAAATAAGAAGATGTCTACTGTTTTATGGTAGCTCTTGCTGTTCAGCATCTCAGGGGCCATCCAGCAGGGGTGTCCCACCACAATGTGCTTCTTGTGGCCACTCTGGCGTAAGGTGCATTTCTTGGTGGTGCCCTTCTCTGCTGGGAGCCTTTTCCTCTCTTCTACTATAAAACATGACAGCCCAAAGTCTGCTACCACCACAGTCTTGTCCAACTTGATGAGACTGTTGTGTGAGTTCAAATCCCAGTGGATGATGCACACAGAGTGCAAATATGACATTCCAGAGGAGATGCCTTTGGCAAACCTGACGTTCTGTTGCCAGGGGAACAGGTCCACATCGTGCAGAAAATCCTTCAGTGTGCCCCCCTTGGTGTACTCTGTCAGCAGATTCAGCTTCTTGTCCTTGTACAGCACACCCACGAACTGGAGCACATTGGAGTGGTCTACACTTTGCATCACTCTTACCTCAGTCAGGAAAGTCTTCTGTGTTTCCTCATGGCAACAGATTAACTCCATGATGATCACTTTACCTGTGCCTTTGTGAGTCACCTTGATGGCCTGCCCAAAGGAGCCTTTCCCCAGGACCTCCCCATGGACCAGGTCACAGGGCTAGAAGATCTGCTTCAAGTAGTTGCTGGAGCAGCGTAGGGATTCCAAACTGCTGAAGTCATAGCTAAGGAGCAGGGGCTCCTTTGGGGAGCTGGGCCAGGAGACTTGGAGATGCTGTTACTGTCTCCTCAGTGTCTCCTGCTGATTCTCCTTGGTGTCCAGGGTGCTAAGCATGTGAGAGTGTCCAGTATTTTGCATGTAGGGAGAAAGGCAGGTATCTAGCCGCAGCTGGTCCAGGCTCTGGGGGACAGGGTCATGTTCAATCAGCAGTTGAAGTGTCTGGCTTGTCTGGTTAATCACATCCTCCACCTCCTCCACTCAGAGAGTGCACACAGGGGTCCCATTGATCTCCAGGATGCAGTCCCCAGGGTCGATGGCACAGCAGTTGTTCAAACTGATGTACATTCGGTTGATCTCTTTCTCTTGCACAGTGGTGGCACAGTTAGAAGAGGCACTTTCCACAGACATGGAGAAGCCACATCTGTACTCAGTGGTGGCCAGCATGGAGATGAGTGTGACAGAATAGGGCAGCCGGTCCAGGATAGACTCTGTAGACAGCCTTTCAAACATGGGTGCCAGCATCACCTCATTGTGGCATTTCCCACAGTAGAGTGTAGCATGCTGCACCAAGGCATATGCATCCCCGTCCTCAATGATCACCTTGCAACTCATGCAGGCAAAGCACTCTGGGCAGCAGGCCCTGTCATCCGTAGGGAGTACCTGTGGCAGAATTCTCCAAACTTGGCCCAGTAGTCTTTGTGGCAGTACAGCTTCCCATCCTTCTGGAAGTACCAGTTGTGAGGGATTCCTAGCATTCTGAACACCTAAAGGGGTCTTTGGAGGCAAAGTAAGCTGGACAGACAAGTAACTCCCCATCTTCTTCTCACACCAGATAAACAAGTTCAGCTGCAACCATGTCTGGGAGTGCCTCAGGCTGGCTGCAGAAGGCTACCATGACAGGCAGGGGTCCTGGCATCTCTAGTTGGAGCTGGCCTCCCGGTACTCACCTCTGCCTCAAGAGCAGCAGGAGAGAGAGAGGACTCTAGGCCCCTGGCTCCCTGGCACATTCCTGCAGGACCACATGGCTGATGTGTCTCCTCCCTAGATCTCAGGAGCTCCATGGACCCTCAGGGCTGCAGGAGAAGCACCTCTCTTCAGAGGCTATAGACACACAGGCATTCTGGGGAAGGGGCCAGTGATCGACTTCAGATTTTTTTTAAGACTATGCTTATTCCAGTAGCTGGGCCATATGTGGTAGGAAGGAGAGCCTGGGGTCTGGATGAGAGACAAAGTCCTGTTCTGTACCGTGTCACCTAGAGGAAGGCCATACCTCTTCCTGGGATAGTTTTTTATTTAAAACTATGACCTGTGTCCTGTGTCATGTGACCTGTGTCATGGTGGTGAGGGTAAGAGGACCTGTCACAGTGTTCTGGAAATCTCCCTACTTTCCCAACATCATAGTAGCCTACACAGCTGGATTCTGTCCAACAGGGGGACAGATCTAATTCTCATTGTACAGTGAGATGTCTTGGTTGGAATAAATTCTTCAAATTTCTTTCTCAGAAGAAAAACTCTTGCTTTTATCTAATTCACCTGGACCAGAAGCCCTTGCAACCTAGACTGCCATCCAGATTGGGAAAAGAAATTGGTGTGAACTTTTATATCAGTTTAAGGGGGTGCTGATGATGAATCTGTTCCATGGGACCAACACACTTTGACTGAAGGCAAAGAGAGTGAAGGAGTCTGAGTATCTAATCTAACACACCTGGAAATTCCCAAGGATGATAATAGCATGCACAGAAGACATATTGAGGATGGTAAGAAAGAGTTTAATAAAAATGTAAATGGAAAAGGCCATAAAATCCAAATGAGCCTCGTTCCCTAGGTCATAATGAGTTCTGTGCACAGACCTTGTTAATGGCTTTTTTTAAAAAAAAAAATAATTTTATTGTAGCTTCTATTTTTTCAGTCGGTGTAATTAGAGCCTAATTAATTCCCCCCTAAAGGGGAAAGAGAGGACAAAACGGTGTTTGATCTGAGTCACACACAGCGGGCAAAGCAATCAGGTTCACAAGTTAGCTCCCCTCACCTTTCTTCCGGCTACAGCTTCTGGACGATGGATGGGAACTGTTGGCGTTTCCCCTGGGTTAGAAAATAAGTTGGCCAGCTGCAATGGTGTCAAAGGGCTTTACCGAGTCGGAGATCACACACATTTTTAAAAACTGAAGGAAAGAAAAGAAACCATATCAGTAAAAGCCTCCTGCACCAATCCTCTGGCGATAACAAGTTAGTTAACTTTGGATATAAAAAAACAGTTCAAAGTATTAGAAGCATAGTTTATGTAGGGATGCCATGGGTAGTCATTAGTCAGGGGGTAAGTCCTAGATTTAGCACCACAGCGGTATGGGCTTACTTTTCTGTCTAGAAAGGGAAATGGCAGGGGCTGGGGAGGGGCTTAGTCAGGAAAGTGCTTGCCACGGGAGCAGGAGGAACTGAGTTTGGGCCCAAGCACTCATAAAAAGCTGAGGTAATGATGCAAAATTGTAACTCCAGTGCCTAGAGACAGAGGCAGGAGGATCGCAGAGTCTCTGGTGCTAGTGAGAAAGCCTGTCTCAGAAGACAAGGGGTAGATGGCTCTCAAGGGATGACACGTAGGGTTAACTTTTGAACTCCACATGTAAGTGCACACACACGCGCACACACATACCACACACACATAATGCACACACACATACACACACACACACCACCCCCCATACCACCACCCCTCCACACCACACACACACATACACACATACACATACCACACACACACACTACACACACCACACACCACACACACACACACACCACACACGCACACACACCACACACACACACACCACACACACACACCACACCACCCCCACACATACACACACACCACACACACACACACCCCACACACCACACACACACACACACACACCACATACACACACACCACACATACCACACACACACCACACACACACAATGCACACACACACCACCCCCCACAACCCCCCCCACACCACACACATACACACACCACACACACCACACACACACACACACACCACACGCACACACACTACACACCCCCACATACACACACACCACACACACATACCACACACACACCACACACATACACACAAACACACACACACCACACATGCACACACACCACACACACACCCCCCCCCCCACACATACACACACCACACACACACACACACACACCACACACCACACACACACACACACACCACATACACACACACACCACACACACACACACACCACTCACACCATACACACACACCACACACACACACAACACACACACACAACACATACACACACAACACACACACACACAACACACACACAACACATACACACACAACACACACACACACACACACACACGAGCACACTCACATACATACATACACTCACATAGGAGAAAATTAAATAGAAAAAAAATTTTCAAGTTATGCTAATTTGGAAAAAGTAAATGAGGCCATATTACAAAGATTGAAATGATATATGAAGTTATCAGGTAGTACTGGGTATGTAAAGGCTACCAGGTAGTACTGTGTATGTAGTGGTTATCAGGCAGTACTGTATATATAGTGGTTACCAGATAGTACTGTGTATGTAAAGGGTACCAGGTAGTACTGTGTATGTAAGGGGTACCAGGTAGTACTGTGTATGTAAGGGGTACCAGGTAGTACTGTGTATGTAAGGGGTACCAGGTAGTACTGTGTATGTAAGTGGTACCAGGTAGTACTGTGTATGTAAGGGGTACCAGGTAGTACTGTGTATGTAAGGGGTACCAGGTAGTACTGTGTATATAAGGGGTACCAGGTAGTACTGTGTATGTAAGGGGTACCAGGTAGTACTGTGTATGTAAGGGGTACCAGGTAGTACTGTGTATGTAAGGAGTACCAGGTAGTACTGTGTATGTTAGGGGTACCAAGTAGTACTGTGTATGTAAGGGGTACCAGGTAGTACTGTATATGTAGTGGTTAGCAGGTAGTACTGTGTATATAAGGGGTACCAGGTAGTACTGTATATGTAAAGGTTATCAGGTAGTACTGTGTATGTAAGGGGTACTAGGTAGTACTGTGTATGTAAAGGTTATCAGGTAGTACTGTGTATGTAAGGGGTACCAGGTAATACTGTGTATGTAAGGGCTACCAGGTAGTACTATGATTTTAGTTCATTTTACCCTAGATTCATAGTATAGTCTAGCATAATTAGTTCTGAACAGTTGCCTCCGCCCTTATGTGAGAATAAATTACCTCCAGCTTGCATAGTAAAGACTTAGGACACTAGCATGTTGATGTGACCTCAGGCAGCCCCGACTCAGGAGAAGCCACTGGCAATGAAGGTGCACAGGACAATTAGATAAGATATGGTGTACTCGAGAAAGTCCAATTCGTATTCTGGACTCCAAAGAATGACACGTGAAAAGCCAGGTACCATGGACACCTACCAAGTGGAGAAAGGTCTCAGGCAGTGAAGGCAGGGTCATGTTCACAGCAAGAAGTAAGCAGCCATTCTACTGTCTCCAGCATGGTGCCTAAGGCTGCAAGACTGTGGTAGGAACACGGGCAAGAGGGAAGCTTATGCTTGTCCACCTGCCTTCATGTCACATATAGTTCGTGACATCCTCTTCCTTCCTCTGCTCTCACAAGCCTCCTTCAGCTTTCATGTCCTACACATGTGTACATGGATGTGTATGTTTGTGCGTGCATGTAGGTATAATCACTTCCTCCAACTAAAAGTATCCCAGAGCCAGGTGTGGCTCACACCTGTTACCCTAGCACTCAGAAGGCTGAGGCAGGAGGACTGCTGAGAGTTCAAGGCCAGCCTAAGCTACAGAGTAAGACTGTCTCATGAACAGAAATTCTTCAGGTAGACTTACACACATCTCCAGGTCTGCTCCCAGGGCCTCTCCCTGCCTCAGATCAACAGACACCTGAGTGGAGGTGCTTAGAGCAAACGTGAGAGAAAGCTAGTCTCCAGGTTGACTCCTTGGCTGCTGTGGTTTGTGTCTTCAACCACATGCTCTTGAAGGCCAGCTTTCTGCTGGAACCACAGCAACCAGTCCAGCACTCCACTGCTGTAAATCAGCGCTCCATTGCCATAAAGCTATGGTTGTGTCTCCTGCTGTATGGAAGGAAGAGATGGGATCTGGGGCTTCAGGTTTAGCCCTGCTCATGACCACTTTGCTTGGAAGCCACACTTACACAAGAGAGTACCTCTGAGACAGTTGTGCCTTGTGGTCTATTTCCGAACTATGTTTTGAACACTCATTACCAGTTCTTTGGAAGAGATGGAATAACAGCAGCTGGCTTTAACATCAGGGCAGCCTGAGCTAACAGCAGAGCCAGTCATGACATGGGCAATGAGAGCTGTGCAGACAGTGGGCAGCAAAGAGCAGAGACCCCTGAGGAATGAGAGACAAATGCAACTCTCGGTGGCTGCCCCCAGATCACAGCCTAGAGAGAACCTTCCAGCTGTAGTAAGGCAGGACGGAAAGACAGGGGGTCTATAGGACATGGGGAGGGAAAAGAACCCTACCCAGAGTCTAGTTGAAGTCTCTTGCCAGCAGAGAACCAAGAATTTTAACATAATTAACAATTTCAGTGTTTTTTTGCTCCTCAGATATAGGTAAAAGGACACATCCTAAGGCCCTAGTGACTTCTTATGTTACCTTTTCAGATTATAATCCCACCCTGTAATCTCCTTTATCAAAAAGAAAAAGGACTGGGTAAGTTCCTTAGCAACTCTTTAAGATATAACTTGAGAACTACCAAAATGGTGTCTGCTTATTGCTGAGACTCTTACCTGTGGCTTTCCTTGGGAAGTTCACAACTGGGCAGGCCTGATGCTTTCCTTGAACACTGTTCTCTCAGTCTTCCTGATTCTTTCCCCAACTGCCTTTCTTCTTGCATCTAAAGAAGCTGACTCTGCTGTATGCTGACTCCTCCTGTGATTCCTTTCTGTCTTGATTCTGTAAATCCCCATGGCCTGATTGAAAGGCTCTGAAGAGAACTCCTAGGGCCATTGCTAGTGACAGTGTGGAACTGAGCCTGAGTCGCTGCTGCTACTGAAAGATGCACACAAAGGAAGAACCCAGGCAAGACCCATTGAATCCTGGAGATGAAGATACTCCTGAAAACTTAAAACTTCTGAGAGTTTATGAAGGACCAAGAGTCACCAGAGCAGAGCATTAAAAAAGAGACAAGTTCACAGAGAACCTGGAACACCTGCAGAGGATCACCACTAACTGTGAGTGGAGTACTGACCTATACCTGCATGTGAAGAAACTGTCTGAGGCTGAGAGAAGGATCTCAGTTTATTGAGTACTCAGCAGAAGGCCTAGATGGGTTTTGCCTCAGTGGTAAGCAGTATTGGCCTTAGATAAAATGCTACCCTGGCCTCAACTAGCAAACTTTCAATGCAAGACCCAAGAGGTTCAAACTCCTCAAAACATAACTACTTTCTAGAAAAAAATTCCAGAATGTTCATGGAACCAAATACATCCATTACCAACAAAGATGAAGTACACAGTGGCTGATAGCTAATCATAAATTATCAGGAGGGGCTGGAAAGACAGATAAGTGATCAGTAGTTGAGAGCATGTTCTATGCAAGCATGACAGCTGCTGTTCATTGACATAAGAGGTATTGTCCTCAGCAATAGAGCCTTACCATTAGGTTGTGGAAAGTATCCAATAGCCTGTAAGGTTTGGTGGTGGAGTCTATGGGACCCCTTTGACCAACGACTCAACAAGGTGTAACCAATTTCTGGTATGAGAGGTTTTACCTGGTGTTGTAAAATGTCTAATTGGGGCACCGTCTCCATAATAGGTTTCTCTAGAATAACAGAACAAATTAATCTCTCTCTCTCCATCTCCCTCTCTCCCCTCTCTCCATTTATATATTATATATTATATATTATATATTATATATTATATATTATATATTATATATTATATATTATATATTATATATTATATATTATATATTATATATTATATATTATATATTATATATTATATATTATATATTATATATTATATATTATATATTATATATTATATATAAAGGAGATTTATTAGAATGACTTACCGTCTGTGGTCCAGCTAATCCTGCAATGGCTGGCTATAAACAGAAAGTTCAGGAATCCAGTAGTTGCTCAGCCCATGAGGTTGGATATCTCAGCTGGTCTTCATTATATACTGGAATCTCAAAGAAGTAGGCTCTAATGCCAGTGAAGGAATGGACTTGCTAGCAAGGTGAGAGCAAACAGGCAGATAGCAAACATTTCCTTCTTCTGTGTCCTTTTATGGGCTTCCAGCAGAAGTTGTAGCCCAGATTAGATCTTGATTAAAGGTATGTCTTCCTACTACAAAAATTCAAATTAGCAGTAGATGTTCAAATTAAGCAGAAATCCCTCATAGGTGTGCCCTCCATTTTTAGGTTTTAGTTATTTTCAGATGTAGTCAAGTTGACAACCAACAGCCGTCACAGTCTCACCCATTATATAATGCTTCTATGGCAGTAGGTTTCCATATAGCTTTTCAAAATGTCATCAGCTGATAAACATCTAGACTGTTTCAAATTTCTGATGTCCAACTAGAAGCTTTACCCCTACCAACCAACATACATGGTGCTGGAAGGTACTTTGCAGGCTACCAGAGGAGGAAAGTAATCATCAATATCATCTAGATACAAACCCTGTGACCTACAACAGTAACCTGCTTGCAAGATATATCTACTAGTGCAATAGTAGGGTAAATGTTATTAGAATAATCAACCACCATCCACAGCTGAAAGTTTTCTTGTGTCCCACCCAGTCTGCAGACATTCAGACCCAAATAAACACACAGAGGCTTATGTTATTTTTAAACTATATGGCCTAATGACTCAGGCTTTTTGCTAGCTAGCTCTTACATCTTAAATTAACCCATTTATATAAATCTATGCTTTGCCATGTGGCTTGTGGCTTACCAGTACTTCACATTTTGCTGCTTCTTCTAAAGAAGCAAGCAGCATCTCCTCTGCTCTGCCTTTCTCCTTCCTCTCTCTCTCTGGTTGGAATGTCCTGCCTAACCTTATTCTGCCTCACCATTGGCCAAACAGCTTTATTTATCAACCAATCAAAGCAACACATTCACAGCATATAGAATGATATCATCCATCAACCATTTGAATGAATTAAGGCCCACTCCATGAGATGGAACTCATGCCTTATACTGATAAAGCAGCCAAGAACCTGAGACTAGATGGGTCATGGGCCTAGAAGAAAACCTAATACCTATAGTTCAACTAAAGGAACATGGAAATGATGACTTCTAGGGGCATGTTGCTCTACCCATTGATCAAAGCACTGTTCAGCCCTCATTAGAGAACCTTTTCTTGAAGTACATGGTAATTAATACAGAGACCCGCAACTGGACAATGTGCACTGTGAGTGAGTTTTGGAACACTCAGTTCTAATGAGCCATCTTCATCAAGTCAAGCCCCTCCCCTCAGGGCTCAGATCTTTGCAGCAGTGGAGGCAGAGAGATTCTAAGAGCTAGAGATGATGGATGACCCTAAAGAAACAGTATCATCCAAATTCAATAGGACTGATGCATGTAAGAACTAGAGAGGCTGTGACCGCACACACAAGATCTGCATAGCTTCAAACCAGATAAAATCCCAGCACAGAGAAGGGGAAGTGGATCTAAAGTCCCACCCCTAACCAGGAAGATATTTGTAACTGATACCTGATGGAAAAGGGAAAATCAGTTTTTTCAATGGGGGTGTCACTGGGTATATCAAATATACTCCAGAGCAGGCTCTGTGCCTGGGAGTCATTGGCCAACACAGACAAACTCCGTGTTTGCATATACATGTGTGCCCATGATTTTTGTTTTGTTTAGCTTGGTTTGGTACTTTTTTTGTCTAATTGTCTTTTTTGTTTGTTTCCTTTGATTTTGAATTTGGGGGTTAATTTTTAGAGAGAGAAAGAGCATGAAGTTTTATGGGTAGGGATGTGGGGAGGATCTGGAAGGAGTTGAGAGAAGGGAAAGATATAATCAAAATATATTGTATCAAAACATTTTAAAATAATAGGTAGGTAGGTAGATAGATAGATAGATAGATAGATAGATAGATAGATAGATAGATAGATAGATAGATAAAAATACTATTTTGGATTCCAGTATAAATATATGAGCTAAATGTGGTCCCCAGAACACCTACATTCCCAGCACTGAGGTGGGCAGAGACAGGGGATTACTAGGCCATGGTTGCTGCTAGTATAGCCAAAAAAACATGAGCTTCAGGCTCAGAAAGAGAATCTGCCTCAAAAGAACAAGGTAGACAATGTCAGAGGAGGACACCCAGCACCTTCTTCAGGGCTCTACATGCCTATCCCCCCATATGCATATACACCATACACTCATATATACATCCATACACACACACACACACACACACACACACACACACACACACACACACACATATATATATGCACATATACATACACAGCACAAACATATTCACACATTCAAATAAGAAAACAAAATTACCAGGAAGCAGAAAAATATACCTTTAATAAGCATAAAAAGAAATTAGTTAATATTGGCCTCAAAATGGCACAGATGTTAGAATTCATAGGCAAATACATTACAATAAAAATCAAAACTGTATTCTACATGTTCAAAAGGTGGTGATATGGAAAATATAAAATTTCCAAGTTACATTTTAGAAATGAAAATTCTAACACATTGAGCAGAACTGGTGGAATATTAGACACCCCAGAAAAAGCAAGTAAATGCAAGTAAACTTTTAAGATGAAGAGTAGAAATGGTCTAAGATAAATGTGAAGGACAACAAAAAGATCATCAGTAACCAGCATCTTGGTTTCTACCATGAGTCCCTGAAGAGAGGCTCTGAAAAAATATTTAAGTAATGACTGAAATGATTCCAAGCTAGAGGAAAATTATAATTTACACATTCATTAAAATACACAAAAATTAGACATTATGATGGCATCACCAAGTCACAGCATAAGCAGATGGCTTGGCATCAATGTAAAGAGCCAATCTTAAAAGCACACAGAGAAGTAAGTCATGTTACACAGTGACTACTAAAGAAAAGCAGGGGGAGGAAAGAATGTGGCCTGGAATATGGGTTCAATGAGATGATTCAGTCTGAGGCATGGACAGAAAAGGGGGCAAAAGAGGAAAAGAGACGAAAAGACCCGTGGGAGTCCACTGAGTGTGCAAAACCTGAACTAGTGATGGTTCCATACTCAAAAAGGAGACACCAAGAATATTTAAATAAAAAATGTTCCTAAATTGCCCCAAATTCACGCAGATAATGACTTCCCCCTTCAAAGGGGTCACGGGCTCTAAGTGGGTGAGACAGAGAGAGCCAGAGCCAATCCCAAGTACAGTAGAGAAACAGGTCATCACCTCCCGGGAATCCTCAATAAGAGCAACAGTTTACTTCTCACCCAAACCTTGTGATCCTGAAGGCAATGGGCTAATGAACTCTAAAAGCTGAAACAAAAAGACTTTCTACCATGAATTCTACTCCTGTATACAATTCCAAAAACAAGATGTACGTTAGCAAATAGAAGGATTCTACATCCAGCAAAAACTGTCTTTTGAAAATGGAGAAATGAGAGGTCCCAAGACCAATGAAAACCGGAGGTCTTGGTACTCTCGGACCTGCCTTACAGGAAACACTATAGGGAGCTTGGGGTGGAAACAAAACTACATCAGACGGTGTTTTGAATCTTCAAGGAGAAAGGACACGGATTAGAGCAGCTACACAGACAGCAGGAACACATTGCTCCTGTGTCTTTATTTGCAAAGCCCTTTTCTTGGTGTTCAGCTTCACACACAGCATGGTGCACCACCCTGGGCTGAGATTCACTCCACCCTATTTTTTCATATTCATTTTATGAGGTAACTTCATAGAGGAGCAGTTGCGGACTGCACCGACAGGCATGTACTGTGCGAAGGTGGAGTCAGTACATCACTTAGGGAGGGAAAAAAACAGCTACAGAGGAACAAAAGGTTCCCACGCTGTTGTAACACATCAACAGCCACCTGAACATCATTGCGGGAATCTTGCTCTGTTCTTCTTGAGGATCTAAAGGTTTAACTCTGTTCTTACCAACATCCCAGCCAGATTATGTTTTTATAAAACTAATGAGGTGATTTTAAAATTCATATGACTCAGAATAGCTGTAGTAAGCTTGGTAAGAACAAAGCTGGATTTATACTTATTGATTTAAATTTACTTAAAAGTTATGGTAATTAAGAAAAAGTAGATGACAGACCAGTACGTGTGTGTGTGTGTGTGTGTGTGTGTGTGTGTGTGTGTATGCATAGATTATAGATAGATGGTAGACCAAAACTGAAAGTCTAAAAATTAACCCTTACATGTACATACCGTTAATTTCAATAAAGGTGCCAAGATAATCCAATAGAAAAAGAATAATCTTTTTAATAATCTGTGTGATAGTGGGGTGTTCAGAGGTGAAAGAATGAAGCCAGATCCCTGTACTGAAAATTATCTCAAATGTGCCATCCACAATGGAAGAGTTCACACACTGAACTCATAGAAAAATACTAAGTACATATTTGTGATGTTTTATGGGCAACACTTTCCTGATACAATACCCAAACACAAGTGGCATAAGGAAAATGACTAAATTGAACTTCATGTCTGAGCATCATGGCACTTTGATGAACACTGTCAAAAACTAAAGCCAGCGAACAGAATGAGAGATATCATTTTCAAGTCCATAAAGACAGAAAGGATAATAATGGTTTCAGGCTGGAAGATGGCTTGTTGGTTCAAGCCCATGCTGTACAGGTGTGAGAACCAGAGTTCTGGCCCACAGTACCCATGTAAATGTCAGGCTAGCATGACAATTCAACTGAAATCCTAGGACTCAGACTGCTGAGACAGGGAATCCCTGGACTAGGCTGACTAGCTGAATCAGCAAGCTCTGGGTACAAGTGAGAAAGCTTGTCTAAACATACTACATGAAGAAAGATTGAAGAAGACACCTACCATTAACCTGTGGCCTCTACATCTGTGTACAAATATGTACATACACCCATGCACACATACATGAACTGTACACATACACCACAGGGAGGGGGGATGGAGGGAGGGAGGGAGGGAGGGGGGATGGAGGGAAGGAAGGAGGGAGGGAGGGAGGGGGAGGAGGAGGAGGAGGAGGAGGAGGAGGAGGAGGAGGAGGAGGAGGCTGCTGGGGCCTGAATAGAAGAGGAAGATGGCCCTGGCTACTTGGTATAGCATGAATCTTAAAAGTCCTTATTAATAAAATCAAACCTGAGCCAATTATTGGGTTGAACACTGGAAGATCAGAGAGACAGAACAAGCCACAGCTAACCTCACCTGGCCAACTTCTCAGCTGGTCTTGTTTCCTCAGACTGGAAGCTTCTGTGTCCTCATCCCAATGGCTCTCAGCTGAACTGCTGCTCGAAAGCCTGAACGCTTAACCAGCCAAATGCTTAACCAGCCAAGTGCTTCTAGTTTCTGGTCCTCACGCCTTATATATCTTTCTGCTTTCTGCCATCACTCCCTGGGATTAAAGGCTCCTTTCTGGAATTAAAGGCATGTGTCACCATGCCTGGCTGTTTCCAATGTGGCCTTGAATTCACAGAGATACAGAGGGATTTCTGTCTCTGGAATGCTAGGATTAAAGGTGTGAGTGCCACCATTTTCTGGCCTCTGTGTCTATCTAGTGGCTGTTCTGTCTCTGACCCCATATAAGTTTATTAGGATGCACAATATTTTGGGGAACACAATACCACCACAACTTGGTGAACTCTCTTTTTCATGACAGATGTGTGCAGAAGTGGTGGGTGAACAACTCCAAATTTAATAAAAACCCACTAAACTGTGCACTTGAAACATCTGGCTTAAAGGTATGTGGGTGACATCTCAGTAAAGCTGTCACTTTGTATAAATTGAAACTACACAAAGAATAGATTAATCTACCAAAAGGAAGACAGAGATGAAAGGACAAAGAACAAACACATCTAATTAAAAAAACAAATAGAAAGTTGACAGAGATGAATCTATTAACAATCACACATTCAAATGGTGGAAATGTACCTTATAAAAGGTGTGATATTTTTATTTATTTGTAAGTTTTATAATAAAGTTTATAAAATTTGAGCAATAATGTCAGTTTAGACTTTTACTTTATTTATTTATTTATTTATTTATTTATTTATTTATTTATTTATTTATTATACAGTGTTCTGTCTGCATAGATACCTTCATGTCAAAAGAGGGCATCAGATCCCACAATAGATGGTTGTGAGCCACCATGTGGTTGCTGATAATTGAACTAAGGACCTCTGGAAGAGCAGCCAGTGATCTTAACCACTGAGCCATCTCTCCAGCCCTACTTTATTTATTTTCAATTAATTAATTAATTCCAGCCAAATCACAGTTTTCCCTCCCTCCTCTTCTCCCAGTCCCTCTTCCCAACCTCCTGTCCCCACCCCTGTCTGCTCCTCCTTTCTCTTCAGAAAAGGACAGTCCTTTTATGTATACCAGACAGTTATGACATATCAAGTTGCAGTAAGATTAGTCACCTTCTCTCATATCAAGGCTAGATCAGTCAACCCAGCAGGAGAAAAGCGTCCCAAAAGCAGGTAGCAAAGTTAGAGACAGCTCTTGTTCCTCCTGTTAGGAGTCCCACAAGAAGACCAAGCTACACAACTGTAACATATGTGCAGAGGGCCTAGGTCAGTCCCATGCAGGTTCTCTGGTTGGCAGTTCAGTCTCTGCGAGGCCCTATGAGCCCAAGTTAGTTGATTCTGTGGGTTTTCCTGTGGTTTCCTTGACCCTCGCTGGCTACCATAATCCTTCCCTCCCCTTTTCCACCAGATTCCCTAAAGTCCGCCTTAAGTTTGGCTGTGGGTCTCTATATCTGTTTTCATCAGTTGCTGGGTGAAGCCTCTCTGATGACAATTGGGCTAGGTACCAATCTATGAGTATAGCAGAACATCATTAGGAATCACTTTACCAGCCATGGTTGGTTCTATCCTAGGTCCCTGGGCTGTTCAGTCTCTGAGTCCTGCCCTTCCAGGCAGTGTCAGGGGTGGGCTCCCTCTCATGGTATCATTAGGTCATGCTTCAAAAACCTATACTC
>NC_081416.1:85061626-85137516 GCF_949786415.1 Peromyscus eremicus | reverse complement strand
CACCAGTGGAGACTGATTGCTTTGAGAATGAGCCTTTGCAAACAGTTTATATCAAACCATAGCAACAAGGAGGGATGATTTGGCCCGCCGATTCTCAGCTCCGAATTCCTACTCTGACACTGTCAGCTGTGTGATCTTTGGCAAGCAGCTTTACCTCTCTGGCCCTTGGTTTTGTGTATGAAGTAAAGGCACTAGCTGTACCCAACAGCTGGGTGTTTAAGTGAAGACGAAATTGGAAGATGTATTTACAATGTTCTTAAACAGTGCCTGAGCACAGGCGGTTCAATAACTATTAACTGTAACAAGATAATATTGTTGTTAAGAGAAAGGAGCATGTACCCTTTTGTGGTATGAATAAATGTTTGTAGCCAGCAGTTATTCTTTGATCAATGAAGCAATTTAGAAATTATTATTTTTTTCTTTGCATTTAAAGAGAGAAACCAAGCCATCATGGAATACTTGCATAGCTTACCTCTTAAGCAACCAACAGAAGTCTTTCTTTCCTCGTTTGTTTTCTATTTTGGAAAGAAGAGAAAATTTTCTGCTCCAAATCCAAAAATTCCTTTCTGCCATTTATATTCCTATTGACCAAGGACTTATCTCCCCTCAGGAGCTGTCACTCAGTTAAAGCAGAGAAAGGATCCAAAGAAGTTTTACTTCCAGAACTTACTGGCTTCCTCAGGTCCTTGTGGCTCAGAGCCCAAGGGAGCAAAGCATGTTTGGAGAAGAGCTTTCAGGAGCTTTAAGAAAGTACTCTCCCCAGAGACTGGGGAATAAAAAACAAGAAAGGAACTATAAGGAAACAAGTAATGCTTATCCCTGTTGATGTATGCCTCGTGCAAGATTTTGGTGAGCAAATCACACCAAAGCACATAGAGCAGGTGTGGAGTCTGTGTGGCTAGAAACTCAAAGCCAGGCTATCATGGTCAGCAAGAGGCAGCCTTCTCCACTCTGGTCCCCAGCACGCCTGCCCTGCTTATTATTTTCAGTGTATGCTTGGCAATCAAAGGGAAGGAAGAAGCCTTGCTGCGCCTGAGGGCAGATAAAACCAGAGGAAAAAGATGGCCTGCACTCACTCTGTGTTCCAACCTCTGGAAACACAAAGACCTTGCTTATTAACATTTATTAAGGCACCCTGACAATGGTCACAACTCCCCTATGGAAGGATCCAGAAAACTGATAGAAAAGGAGACCAAACTTACTGCCACATTGCTTTCTCCTCTTTGCATGTAGAACAGGCTTCGCTTATGCAACTTTACTAATATTTTAGAACAGAAAATCCTTCGTTGTGAGAAATTGCCTTGTGTGTTATGGGCTGCCCTATATATTATGGGTTGTCTTACATGTTGTGAAATGCCCTGTGTGTTGTGGGCTGCCCTGGGTACCACTAACTATTTTGTATCATTCATAGCCTTTCCTCACTAGATACCACTAACAGCCCCTTTCCAAGATGTCACAAATGTGTCACCTCCAACAATACCAGTGTCCCTTGTGTTGGGACAAAGTGCCCTGGGTTTGGAAACTGTTGACCAACACAGAAACACAAGTGGAATGTCATCTCGGTGTCACTGTGTTGCTTATCTAATATGGAGAGAGAGCGCTCAATCTGTAAAGTGTGTACAGTGAACAGTTGGAGGAGACTTGGGATATCAAGTGTTACTAGGGCTGACAGCTACCTTTCAAATGGCAGATAATGTCCAAGCAGAAAACAAAGCATGGCTGTATATAGCTAGAAAATAACAAGACTTGTTTTGCAGGGCATCCTGGCTGGAGCTGTCTTGGAGGATGCATGGTCACTGAACTCTAAGTAATCTATGCTTCCCATCACTTCCGTTGACAGAAAACACAACTTTTGCTCCAATAAGACTAAAAGAAGTTACGCAGGTGACAATGAACTAGAAACATGGGTTCAGGTGGGGACATCAGTAGGTAGGTGCAAAGTGTACGGAGTGTGTATGTGTGGGTGGGAGGTGTTTTCTATAGGTCTCAGACGCTAGCTAAGGGCATTCTTGGCTTTCCGGTGGGTGGAAGTTAGTGGTCTGTAAAGACATTCCAAGCATTTTTATCTGATAATGAATGGTTGTGAGGTCAGTCACAGAGGTGGGCGGCAAATGGCTACTGAGGAATGTAGAGATAACCTAATACTATTTTGATCCTTGATCTTCAACATTCCAACTCTCCTTCTGGGAACTTTAGTTTATACTTCCTCTTCTCAGATGTAAAGGAACAGGAAAGTAATTCAGACTCATCAGACATGGGGCTCGTAAATCAGAAAAGAGTTGCAATAAAAACATTTAAAAAAATTTTTGCAATCTCCAGTATCTTTTGTTATTTATGATGAGTAGCCTAGGTTTATGCTAATGAAGTGACTTATAGTGGAACCTTGGAGAATTTCTAAGGAGGGCTAGTAAGCCCATGCTTGGAGGGTTGGATTTTTCAGCTTTGCATGACTTCTGCCTGAGAGAGGAGAGGGACTAGAGACTGGGTTTAGTCACGTGACCAATGAACCTGCCTGTTGGTGAAACTCAACCAAAACTAAAAGGTTTAGAGAGCTTCCTGGCTGCTGAGCGTGTTGATGGACAGGGAGGGTGGGACACTCTGATTCCAGTGTCATAGAACACCTGCACAGGGGTGGGATGGGGGAGCATCCAAACCGCAGCCCAATAACATAGTATCTTTGTTCATTTGTTTCCTTTACAATAAAACAACAATTACAGAAAATTGACCCTCTTGAAACATGGATTCAATGAACAACAGGTCAAAAGCATTTTCAAAAACACAATCACTCCTGTACTGAAAAGGCACACTTTTCATCTTGTATTCCACAATGTAGCATGGTGATTACTTAGGGAGTGTTGACATTACATGGGCTTCCATAATCTACAGGCATTTGAAGCATCCAGGAAGAATCTGCACTTCTGTAATTTTTACCTGAGTTGCAAAGGTCATTCCAGCAAATCAATGAACCTGAAGGATGATGCCCAGACTGATGTCCAAGTTGACCAGTTAGAGGCACTCTGGCCTTGTAATGTATGTCAACCAGATGGTGGTCTTATGGTGAATATATTAGGCTCCTGAATGCAAATATATACAGGTGTGTTACTTATTTTATGTGCACATAATTTACTTTGGTTCATTTTACATATATACACATATATGTATGTGTGTGTGTATATATATGTGTGTATGTATATATTTATAGTTATATGCTGAGTTCCTTTCAAACCTACATTTTTGTGGCCAGGAAACCTTTACGGAGGACCCAGGGCTTTGTCCATTTGCTGGGAAGTCATTGACTTGGGTCATTCAGCATCCCTTCTCCTCCCAGGAAGATCTATTACTCACTTTCCGCATCTAATATAGAGAAATCTGATTTCCCCACGGCTCTGGATGCTTCTTCAGGAGCCTTGCTCTTCCTCCAGCAATGACTGCTGATTAAGTAAGCATGCCTGTCGGGTTGTAAATGAGCCCCCAGTCCTACTGAGGTCCTCAGCACAGTCCATAAGGTCAACTGTGTGTGGTCACCAAGCCCAGGTCTTGATAATCAGAAATGAAATAAGTTCCCTCACCTCTTTCCTCCAGACGCCAGGCAGCAGGAGGCACTGGCCTTGTCTCTGGT
This sequence comes from Peromyscus eremicus, assembly GCF_949786415.1. Taxonomy (NCBI): domain Eukaryota; kingdom Metazoa; phylum Chordata; class Mammalia; order Rodentia; family Cricetidae; genus Peromyscus; species Peromyscus eremicus. The sequence goes on along the minus strand of NC_081416.1, from coordinate 85,133,897 downwards.
AATATCGGGTTTATAAGCACAGTTTCTCACTTTTATTCATTTGAGAATTGAATTAGTTTTCACATTTGCCTCCACAGCTTCAAAGAACATCTCCCAGCCATCATTTACCACACTATTAAATCGAGAAGCATCTTGTCGGTACATCTGATAATTTGATTCTGAGTGATGTTTGTGTTGTTGCTAAGCATTTTAGCCAGCAACAATAACGTTAAAAATGTGTGGCTGGGCCTTTAACTACCAACTCAAAGGAGATTTTTGACAACAGGATGTAGCACTGGTAATGAAGAGACCAGATTACTTCTCGAGTTATTATGTTTCAATAGGGAGAATTGGATTCAATTTAAAGATATGCCCAGCTCTGGCCAAAGTAACATCTTCAGTTTCTCAGATGAAACTAGGTAAATCTATGATGCTGAAGCAAACTGGAAATTTCCAAGTGCTGCATAGTGAGCCCAGAGCTATCACCCTGAAGTTTCAGGTACTGAAGCTAAGCCCTGTAAGGAGTTATAGAAAAGAGGTTAGAAGTACAGTATTTAGACCCAAAAGAGCACAATGCTCTGGATAGCTACTTAAACAAATTACATATACCTCAGTTTCCTCTCCTGTAAGATCAAGATGGTGGTGGCGGTGGTGGTGGCGGTGGTGGTGGTGGTGGTGGCGGTGGCGGTGGTGGTGGTGGCGGTGTCAGTGATGGTGGTAGCAATGTGGTGGTGATGGTGGTGGTGGCGGCAGCGGCGGCAGTGGTGGCGATGGTGGTGGTGGCGGGGGTGGTGGCGATGGTGGCGGTGGTGATGGTGACAATGATGATTATGCTGGTTAGTTTTTATTTCCAACTTACAAAAACCTTGGAAGTCACCTGGGAAGAAAGAATCTTAGTTGAAGAATTGCCTCCGTTAGATTGGTTCAAGGCCATGTCTGTGAGAGATTGTCTTGACAATAATTGCTCTAGGAGGGCCCAGCACTGTACCTGGGTAGGTAGGCCTGAAGTGTGTAGTAAAACTCCCTGAGCATGAGCTAGAGAACCAAGTCCCGTGATTTATGATTCAGTTTCTGCCTTGACTTTTCTCAGTGATCGACTGCTGCCTGGAAGTGTGAGCCAAATAATCCCTTTCATCCCCTTTGGTCAATGTTTCATCACAGCAACAGAGGTCAGACTAGAAAATCAATGATAATGATAATTATGGTAATGGTGATGATGGTGGTGGTGATGATGATAGTGATGGTGGTGGTGATAATGATAAAGCTATAGAAATGATTAACTTGGCATTTCCCATTATTAGCCTTAATGAAACTGGGGTCTGGGTTGTTGTCCTTCCAACTGCCCTGAGCTCTGGAGGATATTTATCAGAAGCCATTATCCCATAGATACCAGCTGCACATTCTTCCAGGGTGCCAACGAAAATTGTTTCTAAACATTGCCAGGTATCCTTTGCGGGGCGAAGTCAGTTTTAATCAAGAAACACTGCTTGTGGTAACATTTGAAAAGCTCAGATACACATGCTGAGCAAGGATTTAGTAACTAGTACTTGTTATGAGATTAAAATAATAAGGTTTAAAATAAAAGCATATGAGCAGTCAGAACTGCTTCTTTCCATTGGTGCTGCATTGGGCACGTGGGTGTGGACCTTCTGCAATGCCTGCAGACCTTCCTAAGATGTAGGTGGCATTGCTAGGACCTCACATCCTTTGTGTCCTTCAGTTTCACAGTGCAGATATCAACAGAATCACCGTGTGTGTGTGTGTGTGTGTGTGTGTGTGTGTGTGTGTGTGTGTCTGCTGAAGGACTGGGATGATCTTCCCCATAGTTTGCTCATTTCCTGGTGTTTCAAAGGCTGTCTGTCTCTCAACAGGAGCTCTTAGTGCCATGAAGTGGTCCAGGAGCATTTGCACATGCTGGATGGGCTGAGTGCCTCTCCAGGGGAGGCACTGACAGCAAAGGGTGGATAAGTGGCAGGGTGCTTTAGAAGAGTGTCAACTGTAGGAAAGAGGGACTTTGCTCCATGTTAAACCTGGCAAACGACAGATACTCTTCAGAGAGTGATATTTGAATGGCTGAAACCAGTGAGGAGGAAACAAATGAACAAAGAGATAAAGTAAGGAAGTCAAAATGTTAGGGTTGGAGAGATGGCTCTGTGGTTAAGAACACTTACTGCTCTTGCAGAGGACCCACGTTCAGTTCCTATATCAGGAAACTCGCAGCTACCTGTAACTCCAGCTTCCTGGGATCTGACGACCTCTTCTGGCCTCCAGGAGCATCTGCACTCACATGTACAACCCCCATACATACAAATTTTAAAACCTTAAAAGTGAGACGAGTCGCTTGTTCCTTGCTCAGATGGAGGTATCATGCTCCCTGGTGGTTTCATCCAGCCTGGAAATTGTTCTTCCACCTACAACTTCTGGCTGATTTTCTTTTGAGAGATCTTTTCCTCAAATGATCCTGCATCATCTAGACAGTGTTGATAGATCCAGGAGTAAGCAACTGGTACACGGTGAATTGGAGTAGTACCCTCCTATGCTTTGGAAGAAGCTGATTCGCCCCAGGGCTAGGCTTCTGAACTAAACTAAGCCAATGAGTCTCTTTATAGGAATTTTGGACCTGCTTTGAGAAAGTGAATCCTGAGTACTGACTCCATACCGTGAGCACTGGTGAGTCCATTACTGACGACAGAGTAGAGGACACAAGCAGATGACTGAAACAAGAAAGGGGGAGGGGCCTCAATTCTTGCTGTCCTGGTCCCTCCCTTTGATTTGGCTAGGCTGTAGCATTCCTTCATGATATTTCTCGTGTTTCCCTAAGTTCATGTTTCCTTATTTTGAATGGTTCCCTTGTCACTTGCAGTCTGAAGAGTTCCAACTAAGCACACAAGGCCAGGCTTCATGATAAGTCAACTATCTATGCCCAGTCTCTGCTCTGTGAGTGATATCAGACAGGCACCCACATCTTTATAGTAAATCATAAACACAAGGCTTGGGCCTGCAATGAGCTAACATTTTCCTTCAAAGATATTCAGATCAGCTCCTAGGACAGTTAGAATGAACTAAGAGACACAATTTCCGGACTGGGCAGTACCACCTGTCAGTGGCTCATATACAGAGTTCTGAGGGGGAAGCCCTGCTGAGCACTTTCCTGCCCTTCCCTCTTGCTGGTGGGTGTATCTGCACTGCTGCTGCTCCTGCAGCCATCCTTGGTTACATTGAAAGCCAACTTCAACCTTCCTATGAGGCCTAGAGACCAGCATCTCCCCGGGAATCCTGGAGGCAGCCAGCAGCATACTGGACTGCTGGAGCACCCACCCTCAGTAAATGAGCACCTAACCAGTTCTCACCTTCTCCAGGGGCAGACAGCCATTGTTGGAATTCTTAGTCCATTTGTGCAAGCCCATCTAATAAATCCTCTTTGTAGTCTATACTCATTTTATTGGTTTTATTCCTCTAGAGAACCCTGGCTAGCCCAGCTTCCATAAGAAGTAGATCAGAAGTTGCTTCATAACAAAGATGCCGATACTATAGAAACTGAAGATGGAGAATTTATTGGAGCAAGAAGAGTGATCTTTCAACTGATGTACTCAAATATTTCTATTACCTCAAGTCCCAGTTTCCCCCTCTAGTCTATGAACATTCATCTGAAGCCCTCAAGCAAATGAGAGAGCAATTTGATTAAGTCTTCACTACCTGTGCCATCTTAAGTTGACACTACATTGTGAACATGTCTGCTCACTGCATATTAACTTGTAGTGACAATAGACTGAAACGCTCGTTCATCTACATAGTTCAGATGCTCACACCTAGAAAATGGAAAGACAGCCTTTATCTACTACCAGACATTTTTACATGCCCTGTCCAATGTAATCTGTCTTCTGATTCTCACAAATACACAGAGGGGTATGGGAAGTATTGGTCTGATGCCACCACTGTCACTCTTCTGTTGAGATCCTTCTAAGATCTACAGACATCACCTGTAAGGATTTGCTGAGTTCTCAGAGTTAAGGGGAATCCCAATTCTTGCTGTCAAGGAGTATCTGCAAGCAAGGAGGGGCTGACCCATGATGAACAGAAGCTAGAACAACATGAGCACTGGGACCTAAACCTTTTTACACAATAGAAGGACCTCTGGGGAGATGGCTCAGTCAGTAATGCACTTGCTATATGAGCACAAGGACTTGCATTTGATTTCCAGCACCCATGCCAGGCATGGCAGCATATGCCTATAATCTTAGAGCTGGGAAGGTGGGGAGAGATAGACCCCAGGAGCTTAGTGGTAAGCCAGTCCAGCCTAACTGGCAAGTTCCATCTTCAGTGAGAGACCCTGTCTTAAAAAATATGGTAGTAAGTCCGGAAAATATTTTCTTAACGTTACTCTTTACCCACATTTCTATTCTGCACTCCATAGCAAATATGGGATCTCAGAAAAATGCATGTGTGGATAGTGCTACTTATGTGCTTAAAACCTTCCTTGCCTTGCCTGGTCTGGAATGGGGCTTAGAAAGCCCCACAGAACCATCCAGGGCTTTTCTTCGATTATCTATTTGTGTTCCACCTTGCAGTTGTCTCATCTCAAACAAACTGTATCTTCCTAGTTTCCAGTCCTCCTTGTCTCAGTTTTCCACCCCTCATCCTTAGCTCAGGAGATCCCAGAAACCTGTGTTTTAGTTTGCATGATACAGTACTAAATAGCCATCAATATCTGTCATGAATGAACAAAAAAGTGATAAACACATGGCTGTCATGTTCCCAAAGACAGACCCTCACCGTACCATTCATAATCTCCTGTGTTGGATCCTGATGTTGGATTCCCATGTGTGTTCCCTGTGGAGGATCCCAGTGAAGGATATATTTTGAGGATTCCTATGTTGGATCCTATGGAGAACATACATGTTGGATCCAAGGATCGGATCCCTCGTTGGATCACTGCATTAGATCCTATGTTAGATCCCTACGGAGGAGCTTTGGTGTCTATTACTTTATCTTCCTTCTCACCATCTCCAAGTCTTTCACGTAATATGATTTGTCCCTAGGTCTCTCCACTCACCCAGCTTTCAGCTTGAAGTGCATTAATTTTGAATTGTCTTTGAGCTTGCATTGCTCACCCCAACCTAAAATAATACCTAGACTTTTTCTAACTCAATGCCAACCAGGCTTCCAGTTTTAACAACCACATTGCTTTTTATAAATCTTTGTCCAGCAAGAGATTTTTTTCCTTCCTGCGTTTTCTTGTGTGTTTTCTATTTCACTGACCCTCTTTTTCTCGCTTTCTCTCTCTTTTTTCTTTCTTCCCATACATTATACCTTACCCTTCTCTATCCCTTACAGTCAAGAGGTGTTTCCAGCTATTTCATGTGTGGGTATATCCCTAATGGAACATAATCCAACACAGCAAATAGATGGCTGAGCATCCACATTTGTTGTAGCATTCTTCACAAAAGCCAAGGTCTAGATCCTGCCTAGATGTCCACCAACACGCACGGGTAAGAAAATGTGAATACATACAGTGGAGATTTACTTAGCTGTAAGGAATGAAATTGTGTCATCTGCGGGAGATGGGTGAAGATGGAGATCAACATGTTAAGAAAAAAAGACATAAAAAGAACCAGTAAGACACATTTTCTCCCATATGTGGAATCTAGATGCGTTGCGTGCATGTATTTGTGTGTGTACACATGACATAAAAGCTAAAGATTTTGACAAAACTTATAGTCATGATGGAAGCACACCTCTAGTGGGTCTGTGAGAGCATTTATAGGAAGGGTTAATTGAGGAGGGGAAACCCACCCTGAATGTGGACAGCATCATCCCATGGGTTGGGATCTTCACCTAAATAAAAAGGAAAGAGAGCTGAGTACCATCCATCTGCTCATCCTCTTCCTCTTCCTCTTCTTCTTCTCCTTCTCCTTCTCTCAGACCATCCTGAACTTGCTGGGCTTCTTAACGATATAAAATATCTTATGTTCTTGCCACCATGACATCCCTACCATAATGGGCTGTACCCTCAGACTGTGAGACAAAACAAGCAAACCCTCCTTCTTTATGCTGCTTTTGTTAGGTGTTTTGTCAAAGGAGCAAGAAAATCAATTACCTCAGGGATTGCTGAGGAGGGCCCAGACAACAGGAGGTGGGGAGACTGGGAGGGGAATAGGAAACCAGTGTGAGCAAAGTACACAATACAAATGTATAAAGGTGTCATAAGAAAAACTCAGTATTTTTAAAGCTAATTAAAATTTTCAGGAGAGATATTTAGGGGTTGTTGGATAAGCTCTATCCAAACCTTGAACTTCTTGATATCTATTTTTTTAAGACAGAGTCTCACAGATTCTAATTTGACCTTCAACTTGATACTAGCAGAAAATGACTGCGAATTTCTGATCCTCCTGCCTCAGCCTCTTGAGAGCTGGGATGACAGGCATGTGCCATCATGCTCAGTTAACACAGTGCTAAGGATGGGTGTCTAGATCCATGCATGCTAGGTAAGCATTCTGGCCGCTGAGTCACATCTCCTGCCCTCTTTAGTGTCGAGATGTTTAATGGCATCATTTCTGAGCTGAAATTCTTCCTCCTGTGTACTTGTAAATGTACCAGTCTGAAACCTTAAGATTCTTACTGAAAATGTGCTAATCGTTCTTTAAGCCCCAAGTCAAACAACCCCCTCATGCCTCCTCTCTACCCCAGCCGTGCCACTGCCTTTGAGTCCTGATGCTCCCTGCACCTTTGGAACAAGCTTTTGCTTGTGATATTCTGTTTGTACACAGCGGCTTTATCTTCCTTGCAAAATGGAAAGGTACTTGACAGATGAAATCTGTCTTACTCATCTTTATTTTCCCCATGACACTTGGACACATTTTTTCTAGATATTTAGTCAGTCAGTGTTTAGTGACAAAAACCAGAAACCTGCCCAGACTAACTTAACGGTTTCTTTAGAGACTGGGGATTGACAGATGGTCCCTTACTGCCTGCCCAGCATCCATTTTCTCTTAACAGCATCCTGCTGTTCCTTCGGGACGGTCTTTATGCTTGTTCCTAGACCTTATGGTTTGGCTGGGGCTGAGTACACTGTGAGTTGGGAGAGTGGGTAGAGTTTCAACCAATGGGACCCAGTATTTGGTGCATAGGTGAACATGTGGCACAAAACATTTGGTGTTCCCGAAACTTAATGTGTATGAAGGATGTTTTCTCCACTGTGATTACTAATCTAGAACATATTCTCTCCCCCTCTCTCTCTCTGAGTGTGCGCGCACACACACACACACACACACACACACACACACACACACACATTCCTGAACACTTGTGTTTTTGTGCAGAAGCCAGAGGCAAGGTTTTTCACTGAACCTAGAGCCAAGCTGATGGCCAGTAACCCCCGGTAATCCTATTGTCTCTGGCCCCATCTCATTACAGCTCTGGGCTTATAATCTCACAGGCAGCGGTACACAGGGTTTTACATGGGTTCTGTGGACTCAAAACCCGGTCCTCATGTTTGCACAGTGACTGTGCTTTTATACTGAGCCATCTCCAAGCCTACTCAGCCATAGCTTCTAGAGAGCTTTGTGGGGAGTCTGAAAATGAGACCAATCCAAAAGAAGGCACATAAGAGACCTGTAGGAATTTAGAAGACCACAATGATACTGTGCCCTCCCCCATCAGTCACTAATTAAGAAAATGTCCTGCAGCTGGATCTTATGGAGGCATTTTCTCAAGTGAGGTTCCCTCCTTTCAGATGACTCTAGCTTGTGCCAAGTTAACATAAAACTAGCCAAGACACAGGTGGAAAGTAGTTGCTTTGGAGATGTCTCAGTCAGCAATTCTCATGCCATGCAAACAAGAGGACCTGATTTTAATCCTTAGCACCCATGTACAAAGCAAAGCAAAGTGACACACTCTTATAAATCACAGTGTTGCAGTGGTGGGAACAGGCAGATTCCCTGAGGCTCACTGGTAAGCCATTCTAAACAAATCAATAAACCTCAAGCCAATAAGGAACCCTGTCTCCAAAAACTGGCGGATGCTGCCTGAGGAAGAACACTGAAGTTCACCTCTGGCCTCTATAGGTGCACACATTCATACGTGCATGAATCCTACACACATGTGCCTGCACACCCATGCAAGACAATAAGTCCAGGTGGAACGCTCATGGAGTCACCAGCTCCAGCCCTGGCTGAGCTCCTCATTGGATTATTGCCCTTCCAGCAATCAGACAGCTGTCCTGACACCTGGATTTTCAGTGGACCAAAATTATGTCTGTAGTAAAATCCAATCATAACTTCTGGGTGCCTTAATTGGGACACAAAGTAGAAAGTCCTCCTTCTGTCTATAGAGATCGGTGTAAGGGGAGAAGCCACCAGCCAGGGTGCTAATCATGTCCTCAGAGAGACCCCATCCAGGTCTCCTACCTCCCACTAAAAATGTGCCCAAGTGGGAGGTGATTAGAACAAAGTGGTATTGACCTTGGGAGAGTTTAACGCTGGTCTGAAGGAGTCACTTCCCACAAGAGCAGATTGTTATGAGACAGCAAGCCTGACCCCTTGGATATATTCTGGCTTCCAGTCTCTCCATGAAGACTCCTCTTACACTGGCTCCTGCCATGTTGATATCCACCATCTTGTATCACCAATTAAGGCTCCCATACTGGGATAGGACACAGAGTACCACCTTGATGGATGTTTGGCCTTTAAAATGAGAGCTTCGTTAAGTCTCTCTGCTTTATACAGTACTCAACTTTCTGTAGTTTGTTATAACAACAGAAAATAGTCTAGTATAGTGTTCGACAGCTTTAAATAAAAAATCCACAAGGACACAAAGTAGACTCTTAGGTACTCAAGATGATGGGAAGGGGAAGGACTGTTTAATCAGCAGAGTATTGCTTTTAGAGTGGTGAACTAGTCTTGAAACTAGATAGAGACATGGTTGTGAGACACTTCAATGTACTAAATACTATTGAATCGACACTCAAAGAGATGAATTGATGTTATGAATTTTACCTCAACGTCTAAATATTTCTTCCACACATTCATGTGTATGCATGAGCCTATGCAAGTGTGTGGGCACCTGAGCAGGCCAGAAGGAGTGTTAGATTCCCTGGAGCTAAAGTTACAGGCAATTGTGAGCCTCCACATGGATTCTGGGAACCAAGCTCATGTCCTCTGAAAGAGGAGCAAACACTCAACTGCTGGTCCATCTTCCAGGCCTTCTCCTAGTTTTTAAAAAAACATTTGGGAACTACCAGTTTAGACAGTCATCACAGAAGTCATCTGCCGGCTCTGAGGGTGGCCTGAGTGTGGCCATCTGCACAGGACAGACTAATGGTGGTACCCATATCTTGGTCTTAATGTGAAGCTTAAATAAGGAAATGATTCAGAAGTCTCAAGTAAATGAAAACGACCTTCCATGAAGCCCCCTTTGGTAGGAATCCTTGATGGCCTTGCCCTGCCTGGATGGACCACTGGAAGCACTCCTGGGTCTTAGCAGGAAAGGAGGTGATGCTATGTCTAATTCTCACTAGGCACTGTGAATTTTCTTGCCCTTTTATTTCTCTCTTCCCACTGAGTCACTCTGGGAACCCAGCGTGCATGAGCCAAATTTTTCTTTCCCAGCCTGCTTCACAGACTGCCAAAAAATCCTGATGGAGGGAGACAGAGTCCAGGATGAATTGCTGCTCTCTACAGTCAATACCTGTTCCGAGGCTACCCTGAAAGTGAGTGATTACTGACTGGGATAGCTTGCTGAAATGGGCTGATGAATTGGGACCTGCACAGTCACAATAAAGATTGCCACACTGTTAGGAGACCAGATTAGATTTTTCTGGACTGCAATGGGCTGCAATCATCTTGTTATGTCAGCGTGTTTATTGTTTGGAGCTCAGACTTATTTTCTTTGTGCAAGATGCATACAAAATCAATGCTGGGAACACTAAAATAATTTGGGTAAGCATTCATTTAATCCCAATGGTGTCCCCCATTAATTAGCAGAACAGGTTGCTCTGCTAGGGGTGGAGGATGGTTTCCCTGGATCTTTCCAGAATACTATATCTCGGTGGAAGTTTCACACCCAGTAAACTGCTAATGAAAATGTCATTTTCCTGCTGAGTTTACCTGACATACTATTTATCTTGGCCCTGCCATTAGAGATAGAATTACTGTCAGATTTACTACAAAAAAGACTGAATTGATTTTTAATTATGGTTTCTGGAACTAAAGGTTAAAGACGGTTTAAGAGAAAGGAGCCGTGGTTTTCTTCTTAAGTATCCCTATGCTTGCTGGGTACCACATAGTCAGACTGGAAGTCAGGGCTGCCTTTTGTACCAAGGGTGCATCCCAGCTACCCCTTCAAACTTTTCCTCAGAAGAGGAAGGTCACACCAACGCCCCTATATCCCTGCCTCCACCCCTTTAGCAAGCCCAGGGTGTCAGGGCGTCAAAGTGGAACAGATTGCTTTGGTTTGTGTAACAAGGGTCGCTAAAAATTGCAATCTTACCTTCGCAGGCGACTCGGGGAATAGTCGGATAACTTCACATAGGCATTTCATATACAGGCAATTATAGGGAGATAGATTGGGGTGTCCAGAGGAATCATAAGTTTCCTCTGCCTGATTTATAAGCCATATCCTTATTTTTTCATAATACCATTTATAATATCAGCTCCATCTAGACAGCTGTCTGTGGGAGTTGCTTTCTCCAAAGCCCATGTAGGCAGCTGCTGGCTAGGGCCAGAAGCTGGACATAAACTCCCAGGCAGAGCTAATCTCCAGGGAGACGATGAGCTCAGACTCTAGGCTCAAGCCTAAGTTTGAGGCCCTGTTCTACTGCTCATGAGCTCTGAGGTGACAGGCAACTGTCTTAACTTCTCTGACTCTGACAAGAGTTTGCTGTGGAGCTGTCTTCCACAGCTGGGTCTTGTAAACGGAAGGATATTGCCTTTGCACGGAGTGTGCATTTGATAAATTATTCATTATTAGAAGGACTGGTGATAGTGGCTGTACCCAGAATTATATATCCTGGATGTACCAATGTGTATAGTGTCCCTAGACTATTTAGATACATACTAAGTCCCCTTTGCCATATGCAAAACCAGTTGCCATTGCCCAGCTCCCTCTTGGCTCCCCACTACTCAGGCTCTTTCTTCTGAGTCATACTCAGTCATTCTCAGAATGTTCTTCTCATTCTGATATTTCAACCACCATAGAGCCCAGAGTCCCTGCTATGTCTTCCCTTCATCCCTAGTTTAGGATAAAGAAGAGGAGAAACAGGAAGACAAGCAGCACTCGGCACCTTAGCACTTGGAGCTGGATGCACTGAGGTCCTGAAAGGAGCTCCATTCTGTCCCTTACCTTGCTTCCCATAGGGAGCCATGCTTCAGCCCTCCTGATACGTTCTTTCTGCCTCAAACAAAAGAGATTATTGGAAGGAAGAACATGAGTGTCTCACAGTGATATTTTGGTACTAAAGGATGTCTTAAAATAGCATCCTCACACTTTTCAGTGGGGCAGGAAGGACCTGAGCAGAGAGAGAACATTAAGTCTGGAAAAGCCAAAATGATTGCTAGGCATTATCTTCCCCTGATGGGTAAGAGGGCTCTTGGCAAGAAGGAGCGGTGCACTCCAACTGATGGGCTGCTGGGAGAAGAGCGGAGCCTTGTGATTAAGTGAAGGCTGACATGCCCCACAAAAGCCGGCACTGGGGAGACCCAGCAGGGTGGGCAGTAGTAAGGAAGGGGGGACCAGTGAGCCTGAAACCTGGCACACAGAACTCGGAGAGTCTGTAAGTGGTCCTACCAGAGCTTCAGCTGTTGAGGTCAGCACAGGCCTAGCACAGATTCCCTGGAGGGAGATAGAGGAGGGCCATTACCTGGCATATCCCATCCTTGGCAATAAGCTCAGTTGGTAGAGTTACTGCACACCAGGCACAAAGCCCTCCTGTGACCACAGACCTGGGGAGGTGGAAGCAGGAGGATCAAGAATTTAAGCTCTTCCTAGGTTATCCAGTGAGTTGGAGGCCAGATGCCTCAGATACCCGAGACCCCGTCTCAACACAATACAAAATAAAAACTCCATACTCAATATGCCTTTCCCCCAGCCTTCATCCAAGGCGCCCTTCTGTCTTCTTCTGCATTGGGAATCAGCACAACTACCCCTGAGTGGCCATATGTGGAAGATATTTAAGGTACAGCCATCCAGGAAGCAAAATGGAAGATGCTGCGCAGGCACTTACGTAAGCATCTAAAATATAGTGATTTAAAACTGAACGAAGTTGCATTTGGCCAAAGGACTCTGGTTTGCTGCCCTCTGCCCTCTGTAGTTCTCACATTTTTTCACTGTTAACAGCCACAGGGCTAAGACCCTGCATTCTGGCCTGTTGTGTCCCTCAGCCTAGCTCAGTCCCCACAAATTGATTCTACAAAAACAGTTAAGGGGCTGCAAATAGTTAACAAGGGCAAACCGGTTTGAAACGACCAGCGTTGAGAACAGCTATTTTTTCCTGTTATACAAGGAATGATTGGGGACATTGGTGAAAAAGAGTTTCTGCCCATGAGTCAGTGAAAGTAGATCATGTTTCAAAGTGAGGGTAATGCCTCTTGGTCTGTTCTGGAGCTGGGCTGGTGATTTGTAGAGGAGGGCGAGACTTACTAATGCTATATACATGTTTGTGTCCAGCTTGGCTGCAAGGTATATACATCCATGGGGTAAGATAAGGTGTCTGCATGCTAGGCTTATTTTTCTTCAGAAATCTCCCACCATAAACTATCTAGCCAGCCAACTACAGAGAAGTCTGGATTTCTTCAGACATGGCTATTAACAGCAGATCAGTAATCTTTCATTTATTCATTTGTTCAGTATATATCGTTTGTTAGCTATAGTCCATCTTTGGAGATTAAACATATGCATCCTGAGCTGAGAAAATGGCTCCATTTGTCAAGTACCTGCTGTGCTTGAAGTTTGAGTCTCAGACCTACAAAATGGCCAGGAATAATGATGGTGCTTGCCTATGAGCCCAGCAACCAAGATGCAGAATCAGGAAGATCCCTGAGTCTTGCCCGCCAGCCTAACTGAATCAGTAAGCTCCAGGTCACAGTGAGGGACACTGTTTCAAAGTCAGGTGAACAGCATTCCTAAGGAGTGCTTAGACACACAATACATTTGAGGGTTCAATTCTCTATGTAGAAAAACAGTTGCATAAATAGATCAATACTGAATAATCTCCTGAGTGCTCAGGTAATGAGCTACCCAGACGAGACTGGGTAAGAGGCCCCTGTGCTCAGCCTGGAGGTGATAGAGAGGGCCTTCACAGCAGGGGAGACAGTAAGTCTAAGAATTTCAAAAGGCAGAGACAGGTCACCAGCAAGCATAAAAAGCAGAAGAAAACATAGCACATGAGAGAACTGTCTTCTGTGTGTGCATGTGCGTTTGCACATGTGTGTCTGAGTGCATGTGTGTGTCTCTCTACTTCTGTGTCCCTTTGCGCATATGTGTGTGTGAGTGTGTGTCTATGTGTGCATATGTATGTCTCTGTGTCCCTCTGTGTGCCTGTGTCTATGCATGTATGTGCCCTGAATGGAACAGTACTGAAGGAGAAGGGCAGAGGATTAGGCTTAGCATCTAGGCAGCAGGAGGAAACGGAAAGCCTTCTCTGCTCCCCTGGTGTCTGTCCTTTATGCTTAATGCTACAGGAGGCCATTGGGAAGCAGAAGGATGTGTTCATACTTGTACATGTTAGAGACGGGTCGGTCCTGTTGCCCTTATGGTTTGCAGCCTGAGTCCTTCTAAATTGGGCTCCAGGTTCCTTTTAAATGAAATTCAAACTCCTGAGCATGTGTTTTTTTCCTTTCTTTTCTATTAATTCTTTGAGAATTTTATATAATGAGTTTTAATACCATTCACCCTCCTCCTCCCCCATCCCCCCCAGATCCACCCTCTCCTTTCCTACCCTCCCAGCTTTGTGTCCTCTTTTTTCTTTTTTCATCCAGCAAGTCCAATCTGCTCTGCCCATATATTCATGGATGTGTGGCCTTCCAATGGAGCGTGGTCAACCTACCAGGTGCAACATTCTTAAAGAAAATTGACATTGCCTCCCCCAGAAGCTATCAACTGTCAATGGCTCTTTGGTCAGGGGTGGGGCTTCATGCCCACCTTGTATCTCCATGCTGGATTTGGTTTGGCTTGAGCTACATGGGGCATAACTCCTGTGAGGACATGACACATGAGCAGTTACTCTTCTGTTTCTGGAGGACACTGTTTAAGCTGGTGCTGACCTGGAAACTTCACTCTTCCTGGTTGCTTACAGTGCTGGAGGCTGCTGTGCATGCTGCTAGGAGAAGTAATTCTCAGTCTTACTCAGCCATGAACTCTGTGGTAAAAGACTCGCCTGGCAAGCCACTCCCAATGAGCATGCATTTAGGCTGACACTTTCCTGCTTCTCCAATTCCCCACCTTTACATCCCTGTCTCCTCTCTGTCACACACTCCATGACCCAGCCAGTCTATAGAATTTGATTCTTCCCTTAGTACATCACTCAGTTTGTATCAGTCACCTATTGTTGTACAACAAATACCCCCAATTTAGTAGATTAAAATTCAAACATTGACTATGCTTCCAAAGGTCAGGGATCCAGGAATCCAAGGGTCATTCCAGCTCAGGGTAGAGACCATTAAAGGTTGGATGAGGACATCAACCATCTGAGGGCATTACTAGAGTGGAGTGCTTACTCTCAACATGAAGTACCATATAGCATTGGATGCCAGGTCTCAGCTCTTCACTATCTGTAGGCAAGAGGCTTCAGCTCCTCATTGGTTATGGGCAGGAGGCCTCAGCTTCTCATTGGCTGTGGGCAGAAGGCCTCAGCTTCTTACTAATTGTGGACAGGAAACCTTAGTTCCTACCATGTAGACCCATATTTAGTGGAAGAGGAATTTAGCTCCAACTTTTTAAATCTGAGTTTCAAGATGTCTTTTTAAGACAATTCATAATTTAATGGCAATGCCTATTTATCTAAGCCAATGGCTCTAAGCTGGGGAGGTTTTGTCCTTCTCCCTGGAAGTAACTTTTTGTAGTCACAAGCAGACCAGGGTGTGCTACTGGCATCTGGTAGTTCAAAGCCTTGGGCTATGTTTAAGCATCTAAGAAGGCACAGGACCCCCTACACTCCCGACCTCCATCCCTCACCCCACTCACATTCATTCTATCCTACCCCACACACCCACACCCCACCCACCCCAGCCACAGTGAGTAATCCAGCTCAACCTCAGTAAGGCATAGGCTGAGAAACACATATCTAAGCTGGTGTGACTGTCTGGGTTTACGAAAATGAGGCTTGCTCTCTCTCAAGCCCATGTTTTCTGCTGTTGAATAGCAAATGGCCAAGTTCAGTGCTAAATGTCTGTAGTCCTAGTTTTTAGGAGGCTGAGGGTCATGAGTAGGAGAATGGCCTGAGGTACTTAGTAGGACCCTACCAAAACCAAAACAGAGCACATAAAACACTTACACAGTCATGCAAAGGAATGTGTCCCTGTCCTCGGAACTATGTGACAATGGCATCTGCCCGAGTTTTAATATGACAGACATAAGCCATTGTTGCACTGGTCTGAGGAAACTGTGGAGACTGGTTCTCTCCACACGCCCAGTCCACCTCAGTGCCTGCATGCTCAGGACTGACAAGACAGCCCATCCCCACTTGTTGAGTTGAACCCCACTAGCTTTGTTCTTAAAAGAAGCACATTTTATGTAATATTAAGGTACTTGAGACTACAAAAATTTACATTCAGGGTGATTACAGCTTTCAATTTGGGCCAAAGAGTTTGTAGAAAACACACTATTAACTGTTTTCTTGAATTGAGAAGCATTGCAAATTTGAGGAAATATGGCAACGCCATTTGTATTTGCTCTACCAACTCTGAGTAGGAGAAGGCAGCTTGCCAATTCCTCTATTTGTCTCCTATAGATGTGGTTTAAGTGTCCATGCATTAGCTGGTTGCTTTGCTTTGGTCATCTCCAATATAACCAGCTTAAACAACTCAAATATATTATCTGAACGATTAGACCACAGTCCATCAGGAATCTTACCAGGGTTAAATCGGGATTTTGGATGGGGCTGCATTCTTTCTGAAGGTTTTTAAAGGAGAACCAGTGGGCTTTACCAGTTTAGGGGGCACCTACCTTCCCTCGCTCATGAGCCCTTCTTCCACCAAAGGTCTACCTGGCAATGGAAGGTCTCATTCTAGGTTGCTCCAGCCAGACCTCTATGATCCTCTCTGTGGCCCAGATTTTCTGCCTCTTCCTTCTACAGTTAAGGACTTACTAGGAGATTGAGTGTCTGGAGAACCCAGGCTAATCTCGGTGTTTTAGCAGTAGGTGGTTATTAGTTCAATTTCAGCTATGACGGCCACTGTCACTTTGTCACCTCACCTCACATAGTCACAGGCCCTGGATTCAAATTTAGGGTGTGTGTGTGTGTGTGTGTGTGTGTGTGTGTGTGTGTGTGTGCACGTGCATGTACGCACATGTGTAATCATGTGGATGTGTGCACAAGGGGATGTGGGTGAGTGTGTGCACGTGCCTTTGGAGGCCAGAGGTCAATGTCAGGCGTCTTCATCAACCCCTCTCCATCTTACTTTTTGAGACAGGATCTCTCACTGAACCGGGAGCTCACTGATTTGGCCAGTCTGGCTGCCTGATGAACTTTAGGGATCTGCCTGTCTGCATCTCCTCGGTGCTAAGATTACAGATGCATGCCACTGCACCTGGCTTTAGTATGTGGCTGCTGGGGATCTGAACCCAGGTCCTCATGATTGTATGACAAGCACTTTACCCACTGAGCCATCTCCCCAGCTCCCAGACATGGGCATCGCTGTAAGGGAGGATGTTGATCTTCCTACTGTATTAGGAACAGTGAAAAAAGATAATTAAAGCCCTCTGGTCCGCAGAGGTTCCTTATATCACATGTCGTGACATAGAGAATGAGTCACACAAACTATATCATCAAGTCAGAGGGATGGATCCAGCCACTGCTCCCAGACAGTGGGATCCAGAGTGGCTATTACCCCATACTTTTGTTCCTGGCTGAAGTGAAACTTCCTCTTTCTCTATCAGCAAGTGGAGCCTCTACACCTCCACCTAACAGCGCCACAACCCACATATCATGTCGCCCAGAATGTGGCTCTTCAGAAATCTATTCTGTGACAAGCCCAGTGGTTTATGACACAAATATTGTATTTTGCACACTTCATTTGCAGTTAAATTATTGAACAGCTGACAACATGGGCTATGTTCTGTTTCTTAGTGAAAATCCATTAGAGAGCATTTTTTTTAGTTGTTGCTGTTAAATTAGGGCTTTAACGTTTCCAGACATGAAGAGTGAATTTATTTTACAATGATTAAAAATCATTTGGTAATTAGATTTGAATGACTGAGAGTTATTGGAAGAGCCAAGCCTCACGCTTTGCTTCCAAAGACATGACTCTGGGGCTCACATTTTGATGATATTTGCTCATGTGTCACTTGGCAATTTCATAAAGCAAGGTATTGAGTCCAAAGAGGAAATAGCCAATGAGGGCTGAGACCCAGGAAACAAGTCTCCAGAAAGATTTTCATTTTTATTCAGTTCTGAGATGGTTCAGGGCTGGAGTCTGAGGAATGAGTCACCCCACCTTCTTAGCAATTATACTATGGGTTGCCTATGACAGGTCATGGCATTAAAGCGTTAATGCTAGGCAGCCAGTGGAAACAAGACAAGTGAGTTTGGTGTATTAAGGAGGAGTGGGGACTGTGGAAAATAGGAGAGCTATGTCTTGCTTAACTAAGTAACTGCCACTCAGTTCCAAATGAATTTTTCCAAAAGTGGATAGGAGGGCAATCTTGCCAGATTTTCCAACTTCTCCTAAGAAATCAAATTTCTTTCATTTCTGGTAAAATTTCAAGATGTTAAAATTTAAAATGGAATGTTAATACAACATTTTAAAAATTCAGATCAAGCCAAACTTGCATATATTCGAGTGTAGCTCAGAAGCTACTCACTTGGGATTCTTGGTTGCCTGGAAGAGCATGTACTGTGGCTCATGCAATGCTAAGCTATGCCCCTCAAAATTTGGATGTAAACACACAGCGAGGTGTGTTTACAGAGTAGATCCTTAGTCTGTTAGCCAATTGCCCACCTCACCTGAGCTTGTGCATCGGCTAGTGTTAATGGCCTTGGCCAAGTTACTAACCATCTTTGTCTATATTTGGGTTTCATCTCTGTGACAGTTTGAGTGTAAGATGCCCCCCACATGGGGGGCATGTGTTTGGGCACTTGTTACCCAGCTGATGGCATTGTTTGGAGAGGCTGTGGAACTTCTTCTTCCTTTTTTTTTTTTTTTTGTTTTTTTTTTTTTTGTTTTTTTTTTGTTTTTGTTTTTCGAGACAGGGTTTCTCTGTGTAGCTTTGAGCCTTTCCTGGAACTCAGTTTGTAGACCAGGCTGGCCTCGAACTCACAGAGATCCGCCTGCTTCTGCCTCCCGAGTGCTGGGATTAAAGGCGTGCGCCACCACCGCTGTGGAACTTCTAAGAGATGGGCCCTCATTGGAGGAAGGGGGACTGCTGGTAGACAGCCCTTGAGGGTTATAGCTAGCCCTTCTTACAGTCTAAGCTCTCTGCTTTATGATCCCCGAGATGTAGTCAAGCAACCTCAAGGCCCTGCTGTCACATACAGGTGCAGCAGCTAAGCCCTCCCCACCATGATGGACTGTGTCTCCTGAACCATGTAGAAGTTCTTTTCTGTGACCCCACAATGAGGAAAGTATTAATATGATCTTCCATTACCTTGTAAACAGTACCTCTTACAAGACCATTATAAAAGTTGAGAATTGATTCCTGCTGTAGTCCCATAATCACTGGCTGCTGGAAGAGCTTGTACTGTTGTGTGTGACTAGGAAAGAAGATAACTTCCTGCCAGTGTTCAGATGACCTAGACAGAGGTCACATGTTAGGAGATGTAACTCCATACCCGTGTGCATTTCTGCTGGAGAAACTTGTCTATGATTGTCTCAAAACTGATTTAAGAGCAGGACCAAAAAATGAGATCTATGATGTGGGCATTAAGATGCCAGCAGCCTATTTCATTAACACTTGATAAACATGTTCACTAATACAAATGAATGTCCTGAGCCTCTGAGTCAGCTCAATGGCTTACTTTGCCTTTGGAGTTTAGAATAAGATTACAAACACAGTCAGGCTGTTTACCATTCTTCAGTAGCTCCTGTTGCCCTTGGGATAACTCTGGATGGTTTAGTATGGCATTGAGGGATTCTGGCACCTGGTTCCACCCCATCCCCTCTTTGCGTGAGAGCCTTTATCCCAGTCCTTATGAGCTCTCTGCAATCTCAGTACATCCTGTGCTGTTTTGCATCTAGAACTTGCACATTATTCCCCCTGCATGAGCTACTTTCTTTCTCCTTATCTTTTTAATTGATTACCTGTTTGTTTAGTGGATCTCAGAGGCACAGAGCTGAAGTTAGTGTATTTCCTGATCCACAGCATGTCATCAATGGCCAATGGTGGTCTTACTTGGCTATTTATCTATTTTGTTGCTCATCCATTTTGTTCCCACAAATGATCTCCCTTCCTCAATAGGTGCCCTTTCTTGTGTGTGTGTGTTACGTACAGGTAAATGTGAAAAGCACAATCATTTTGATTTTTAATGTTTCCATCAGCATGCATACTATCGTACTGTAAGCTCATCTTGGGGCTTTCCTCACTCAGCACTGTCTTTTCCCCATCCATACTGCTTTCTGTACATTAGCTCACACACACACACACACACCCACGCTGGTTGATTTTGTGTAATGCACAACTATAGTAGCCTGCTTATTTAGCCCCCTGATGAACCTCCAAATAGCCTCCAACTTCTTAAATCTTCGCATAAACCTGAAGCCACAAGCTTTGTACATGTGAAAATCCCCATGAGATAAATACCTAGTAGAAATGAATAGGTGATGTTTAAATTGATCCAAGCCTACCAGGGCGGTTATCTGGGTGGTGTTGCCGGTTCATCCTCCTGTCAGAAGAGGGTGTGGCTTCCAGGTTCATGGTTCTTGGCATTTGTCATCTTTCTCCAGCTCTGTCTTCTTGGGTACAAAGCACTATCTCATCCTCTAGACTGAGGTTTTGGTTTGTTTTCTGCTTATAAAAGAGGTTAAATTAGGCCAAGAGAGAGCCCAGATTGGAGATCTATGTCTGATTCCTCCCCCTTGGAGCTTGGGGAAGCTCAAAGAAAAAGAGGAGAGGGAATTGTGGGAGCCAGAGGGGTTGAAGCTACCAGGATAGCATGGCCCCCAGAATCAACTTAGCAGGGCTCATGGAGGCTCACAGAGACTGAAGCAACAATCAAGGAGCCTGCATGGGTGTGCGCTAGGTCATATAGCGTGTGTGTGTGTGTGTGTGTGTGTGTTATAGTTGGCCGGGTGGTGATGGTGCACACCTTTAGTCTCAGCACTCGGGAGGCAGAGCCAGGTGGATCCGGTGGATCTCTGTGAGTTTGAGGCCAGCCTGGTCTACAGAGCAAGATCCAGGACAGGCACCAAAATTACACAGAGAAACCCTGTCTCGAAAAAAACAAATAAAAAATATGTTATGGTTGTTGGCTTGGAGTTTGGGGGGACTCCTGACAGTGGGACTGGAGGTGTCTCAGACTCTTTTACCTACTCTTAGGACTCCTTTCCATCTACTGGGTTGCCTCATGCAGCTTTGATGTGAGGGTTTGTGCCTCGTCTTATTATATCTTGTTGTGCTGTGTTCAGTTCATGTCCCTGGGAGGCTGGCTCTTTTCTTGGGGGAGATGGGGAGGTCTGGAGGAGAGGGAAGGGGCGGGGAACTGACAGAAGTGGAGGGAAGGGAAGCTGTGTTCAGGATATATTGTATAAGAGAAGAACAAATATTTTTTTAAAAAAGGAGATTGTCACCTGCTCATATATTTTGGAGGTGCTTGTATTTCTACATATCTAAATTACCTCTCTGTGAAGATTTTCTTTTCTCACCTTTACACTGGGTTCATAAGAGGTTGTTCATATTTTCTAGATTTCACCTTTGTTGTCTCTGGTTGTTGTAAAGATGTCTTGTGATCTGTCCATACTTACTGACTTCTGTCTCTGATCATTTCCAACTTGTTCTTCAGTCTTCCTTCTTTCCTAAGGCATAAGTTACATGGACTGTGTCTTCTATATGTGTGTGTTCCTCCAGTGTCCTGTGATCCATGCTACCATGCTGGCAACTCTATCATATACACCAAAGTGACCCTGGCCTCCCTAAGGCCACCAAATCATATCTTTTTATTCACTCTTGAGAATTAAATTAATTGTTTTATTTGGATTTATCTCTCTAAGGTTTTCCACTGATAGTTTTCAAAATAATTGCATACATTTTGTTTCAAAATGTATAAAAACACAAATACTCACCTTTAGTAAATACATTATGAGTTGCTAGAAAGCACATATTTTCAGGGACATTAAAAAGAACAGATTTGTGTGACATTTTCAGCTCCTGTCTCCTAGACGTGGATGCAGAATCCAAACAAATATTTGTGGAGTGATGATGCCTGAAGGCCTTTACTTCCTATGTTCCCAACCCTGATAGACAGACAGTATAGGCAATGTGCCATTAAACAATCCTAAGGCTCTCTCAGGGGAGGATTGACTGTTGCCACTGCATAGCTGATTCAGAGATATTTTAACCCTTTCTGGTTCAAAGACATCTTCAAAGATCCAAAGGAAGCTGTCCTGGGAGAGGGACAGGAGACAACATGTGAGAATCCCTGTCCTAGGAAACAATAATCACAGTGAATCCCTTTCTGTAAGCATCAGTCAGCAACCACCACACTTCCTCCCTGCTCATCTCAGCCTCCCCTGCCATCAGTCTGCCATGGGAACTCTCCTAATGGACACTGTGTTTTCACCTCTGTGTCACATCCTGCAGGTAATGGAAAGGAGCGGGTAAAGCAGCTGGACAGGGCAAGGTACATGCTAGCGAGAAGGAAGAAGGCCTTGCAAAGCCAGTGAGCAACTCAGCCAGCTCTAGATTCACGGAGACTTGTGGACTAGACATGGGTTTACCTAGAAATAGACTGACTTGGAGAGGTCTGCAAATGAGTGTGATTTCCACACATGCTGGAGACCTGCACATGTGCCATGTGAGGACAGGCATCTCCTGTGGATTTGCGGGGACTGGAGTAATCAGGCACCTACTTTCACCCCCTGTGCCTACTGAGTTAATTTGCTCATAAGGCTGGGGGAAGAGGCCTCCTCACACACCTGTTATGGAATGGGTTCTCTCAGAGCATCCTCTCAAGTCTGGGTGTGCACTGTCAGGTCTGATGTGATGCAATGCTTTTGTTTTCATTGTTCTTGCCTTTGCTGGACCAGCCCTGGCATTTCATCGCCCCACCTCCAGCTTAGAGGTGTTCGTTTACTCTTTAAGCCTGGCGTCAAAGGCTCCCACTTGCTTCTTTCCTCCCAGGCTCCCAAGGATGTGATTACATTAGTCCTGTTATTGGCACTGTTATTTATTTGAAGCCAAGGACACTTTATTCTTTTCTAACTTCTACAAACTTGGGCTTGGCTTCTATTCACAGCCAGATCTAGAAATTACAATGCAAGGCAATGTGGGTATTTATTGCCTGGTATTACTCTGAGATTTTGAGCAGTGAATTTAAGGAAGACACCTTGTAGGTTGCAGTAAAGAGTGGGTGATAGTTAAGTTCCGTCAGTCTTTAATATTCGTTCAGTGGCTCCATTATTTACCATTCCAGATCCAGGCAAAGAATAATTTGAATATCACTGTCCTGGGTAGCAGGGTGGGGAACAGGGCAGCAGGCTGCATATCCCAGGAACCCAAACTAGCTTTGATTAGTGGGACATGTAGTCTTGCCTGATCTATACTGTGCTGCTGCTCAAAGATTTTCTAAAAATATATAATAATTAATGATAATAATTAATAACCCTTGCAAGGTGATGTAATGCAGTGGTTAGAGGCTATGTTCAGCATACTCAGCCAATGGGTAACGGGTCTGAAGGCCTGAAGGTGCCCTGGGGTGGGGAAAAGGCATTAACCCTTTACTTGTTGGAGCAGGGCAAGCTTGGATGGAAGGAAACCCTAGGGATAATCAAAACAAAGGGGGCACTTTTACCCACCAACACTATTTCTTTCAGTGTTCAAATAACTGCCATAGCCCTAAGGTTTCTAACTCCTAAGTATCAGCAATATTGGTTGAAAACTTTGAATTGTAAAAACATAATGAGGAAGTGAAGAGTCTCTTCTATTAATTCCCACATGTCAGTCTAGCATACGACACAAAAGGCATATACACCCCCAACACAGTACATACACACACACCACAAATAGCACACAAATACCATAAACATATGCACACATATAAACCCACATCATACACTCATGATATATATGCATATAACACAATGCAAACAGAGACATATACAAACCACACATATACACATCAAACACACATACATGCAACACACACACACACACACACACACACTCACACACACACCTTGATTTTCTTGTTCAAAAGTCAGGAACATCTGTGTCCATGGGTAGGGCTTTTATTTTCTCTATGAGGAAACATGGAATCAGAGCTGTGAAGATTAATAGCTAATATCTGTGAAAAATCATGAGAAGATTTCTAAGGCCAGCTCTAAGCGTTTTCTAGGCTTAATTCATCTAATTTCCTTGATAATTTTCTCAGTTGACAGTTGAGCAACTGAGGCACCATGGGATTAATTAGCTTGCAAGTGCTAAGTGTTGAAGGGGAATAAGGCATCCAGTCAGCCTGGGCTTCAGAACCCTCAGGTGCAGAAGGCACAGCTCTCCTCCTGGTCAGTGTGAAGCCGGTGAGGAAAGCTGAAGAGAAAGCATGGAGGGACATTACCCCAGCAAGTGAGGAGACACCAGGGTTACTCAAAAGGCGATGCTCTGAACAAAGGGAGTGCAGAAGCACATTATATGCTATGTTTCAGTTTATTGATCCCTTTTTAATCACATAGAAAAGAAGAATGTAGAAAAGAGACAACCACGCCGTTTTCCTGCCCTCCCCAGTTTGGTTGGCAAATACCAAGTGCACTGAGTTTTGAGGAAGACTTCCTACAGATATCTTCAAGCTGAGACCTGCCCAGAAGTAAGCTGCCCAGAGGCTGCTTGTGCTGCCTCCCAGCTAAAACAGAAGACACTGCCAACTTCCGAGTGCCTGAGCTATGCATATTAAGCATATGTTAGAATGAGCATGCTCAGTTTAAGGTCATGATCAAGAGTTCAGAAAAGAGAGACAGTGGACCCAGCCCTGGGCATGTTCACTCCAAGCTGTGGACCACACGTAGCATGGTCGTGAGGGAAGATGGCAGAATTGAGTGACTCTAGGCCTACTCAGTTCCTATCACGATAGGCCAAGTTCATTTAAGTTCACTCAAAGGAGTGAGTCCCAGGGACCTGATGACCTCGGCTGCTTTTTTGCAAATTGCCCCAAAGAGTTTTGGCTGAAACACACTGGAACACAAAGAAAGAACAATGTCTGGGGTGAGTGTGTGTGCGCACATGCAGATGCATGCATTCATGTATGCATGTGTGTGCCCAGGTTCTCAGGAACCTCACACCTGTTTTGTTTTTGAGACAGGGTCTCACACTGACTGGGGACTTTGGCAAGTAGGCTAGTCTGGCTGGCCAGCAAGCTCCAGGGATCTACCCACCTCCACTTCCCCATTTTACTGCTGCACCTGGCATTTCATGTGGATTATAGTGCTCAAATCACAAGGCCATCTTCCAGCCTTAGTAGCAATCTTTTAAAGGGGCTGCAGCTTCCCTCTCCATACTTGTCAGACTTCACCCCTAACCGTCACCTCACTCAGCAGACAACACTCATTCTCAGGTCACCACCCCCAAACCAAGCCTGTTATCTGCACTTTTATCATTGCTTTGGGGCTGCTTATGATTATATCATGGCTGTTCCTCCGTGTCAGTATACGCAGATCTGTCTCACTCCTCTAAGGATGACAGTCATCGTGCATCTCGTAGGGGCCACCACACTTGTGCACTTGCGTTTCATCAGCCCTTGTCCCTTCTGTTTCCTTTTGAACATCCACTAAGAGCAGGCTCACTTTCTTCCTAGTCTCTCCACTTCCTTCTTCAAAGGAGTGGCCCCAGGCATCTGCCTGTGCCAGCCTCCCTGGTGCTGGGACTATAGAAAAAGGACCATGCCTGGGTCTTTTTTAAATGTGGGTTCTGGGAGATTTCAAGTCATTGTGCTAGTAAGGCCTGCACATTACTGACTGAGCTTCCCTGGCCACTAGATAGTCCAGTTTCAAGTCTTTCTATCCAGTTGTAAGATCTCTCCCAGCCTGAGTTTATACAAAATCTCTCGTATTCTCTTATTTCTTTAAAACACAGACGTATCTCTTCTACTACACTTTTTTTTTTTTTTTTTTTTTGCTTGTAATTGACATGGGAACCAGATGGAGAATCAGCAGGTTCTATGGACTGAATTAACCACAGCTTTCCCCACAGATTGGAACATCATAGTCAGCTCCGACTCTACAAGGCAGAACCAAACCATGATGGCAGCCTCCTGAATCCCAACATTTTGCACATTTGCGGCCGTGTGTGTATGTGTGTGTGTGTGTGTGTGTGTGTGTGTGTGTGTGTGGTCTCCTGGTTGCTACAGCAGGCTCTTACCATTTGAAAAACAGGCAATGGCCAGAGTAAAGCTCTGAGGAAAAGAAGCTCCTGAACCATAACAAAGGGATTCTCCTCACCTCCCATCACCAACTGCACACAGTTGGGTCTGGTTCTGGGAGCCTAGACCCTTTGTCTGCTTAGGAGTGAGTGCTGAAACGCAGAATTCTAGATTGCAATATCCACCAGGCAAAGGGCACCCACATCCTGGCAGAGCTGGACCGAGGCTGCAGGTTCCTGCCTGCTCTGAGAAACGGGGACAGCTGGAAGTTGTGTGCACAGAGGCCAGCAGCATGCTTCTGCTGTGGGTGGGAGCCACTATAAGGAACAACTGGCTCAGCTTGTTTCTGGTCAGGTCTCAGCATGCAGATGTTGGGGTAAAAGTTTAGTTAAAGGCTCAAAGCATCTGGTATTTGCCACCCAAGCTGGAGGTGGGGGGCGGGGGGGAGAGGGTGGAAAACTGGCTTGGCCACTTCTTTTCCTCATTCTACTTTTTATTTCTTCTTCTTTTCTTTCTCAGTCCTTCCTCTCTCCCTCTCCTGCCCTTCCTCTTTTCCTCTCCTCGCCCCGTTCCCTTCCTGCCTCCTTTTCGTCCTTTCTACACTTCCGCTCCTTCCTTATACTCCCTCCTTATGTCTATTTTCTTTCCTTCCTTCCCCTCTTTCTTTCCTTCTGGCTCAACTCTCTTTTCCTCTTTCCTTCCCTCCTCCATCTCTCCGGAACTTGCCAGTCTTAGCACACTCCTCCCACGCAGACCCGGAGCAGCCGCCCCGTGTTTGATCAACACTTGAAGTGGCTGCAAACACTCTCACTTCTCATTTAAATCTGTATCGATCTCCCAAATGGGAAACAGGCAGCCAAAATAAATTACATAAATAGAGTTAATCGGAATGGAGCCTGGGGCGTGAGAGGAATCTGGTCCTGGTGAGTAGATTCTGCTGATGTGGAAAAGCGGCTGAGATGAAATATGTATGATCTGCAGAGAGAAAAACAAACAAGAACCTATGTCTAAGAAGTAGGAGTTACCCCCGAAGTGAACCAGGGTCTCCTCGGACAGATCAGCTGGCTGTGTGGCTCAGAGGTGGGAGGCACACGCTTCCACATGCTTTTCGTTAGGAGGCACCTCCCTGAGAAAGCAGAAATCCTGAGAGTGAGGGGAAGTCCAATTACAATAGCGCTGTGGCTGTTTTTCAACTCTAGACATTTCAAAATAAATGATGCATGGGTCTGGTTAAAAAAATTAAAAAATAAAATAAAACAACAATAACAAAGCAAAACCAGTAGGGGTGTGCATGGTGTTAGTCTTTTGGGTTAGTGCCTTGTGCAGACATATGTTGCTTTTGTTTAATTTTCTCCACTTTGACTCAGGGAACCATCAGAAGGGGGGTGGGCATATGATGCAGCCTTAGCCAATCAGCTTTCATTCCTGACCTCAGGAGGATTAGGTCAGGGATGGATTAAGTCCATCCAAGGTCAGTGTTTTTTGTTACCCTTGTTACCCGTACTGATTTTGTTTGCTTAAGTGATTTAACTGCCAACATTTAAGCCACTGGGGCTTTTTATATAAAATCATGGATTTCTGGCTTAGCTTTAAAATTTTAGTTGATGTGGTAAGTCTAGGCTTTCCCTCCCACGTGGTACCAGTTAGCTGGCGTTGACCAGTCACTGCCCTTTCTGACAGATGTGAGCTAAGACTCTTCCAGATACCTCACCTAGCTGAAATCTTGGCTGGCTCACTCTTTCTTCTGTGCATTTTTGAATTTCTAATATGCCCTAATAGGGGACAGGTTTGGGTGTTTCTGTTGTTGTTTTGAGAGGGGTCTCAGTAGTTCTTTCTGTTGGCTTCAAAGCTGTTATGTAGCTGAATGATCTTGAACTTCTGATCTTCCTGTCTCCACCTCCTGAGCACTGGGAGTTTGGGCTTGTACCACTTCACTCATTTCATATGGTGCTGGGGAGAGACCCGGGGCTTCATGAGTGCTAGGCAAGCACTCTGCCAGCAGAGCCTCATCCCCAGCCCTGAGCCACTCCAGGATTAGGCAGTTACCGAATTTTATTTCACAGAAAATACCAATGACAGAGACCTCGGATGTCACCAGCCACTCCTAACACTCTCTTTACATCTGAGGCAGCTGGCTTCTGAGAAGGGAAGGAAGTTGTTTGAAGTCATACAGAAAGTGTTAGTGTCAATGGGAAGAGAATCCATTGTCTCTTTGTATTTATCCTCAGGAGATGGCAGAGAGGGCAAGCTGTCATGGGTCCCCTGAAAGGAAAGGCTATAAGATGCAGCCCATTAAAGGTGTTGATGTTGGGAGTGTCCATCCCATCCAACAGGGAGTAGGTATTTTTAGGCAGCAGAGCTGAATGTCCTCTCTCAAATTGCCTTTCACGGGTGGATGCCAGCTCTTCTTTTGGCTGGGTTTGAAGGCTGGCTAAAACAAAAACATTCTTCTCCTCACCATTAAAAAGATACAGCAACATCCCTAGTCTTTTTTCCAGAGTGGATATGACTTCAAGCTTACAAATAGAAAACAAAAATCTGTCTTCATCCATTTGTATACGTGTTCTGCCTCCCTCGGGCATCACTGTATGTCCTGTACAATGCTAACTTACAGAGATGCAGTAATTCGGGTTCTTACTGCTCTCAGTTGAGTCACGAGCCCTGAAACAGAGGCCACCTTCTCTTCTGGTGAACAGAGAAACTGTGTGTTCCTGGGTGGTAGCTGCTCTTTTTCCACATGAGTATGCACATGCTCAAACTTTCTCCACTCCCCGCTAGTCCCTATCACATCACTCTGGCTCCTATCAGAGAGCCATAGGACCCTAGAGATTTGAATGAGTACCCTCCTGTGTTCCTTGCTGCCCTCAACTCTGTGACAGAATACTGGAAAGAGGAAACAACAGGAGGTCTGTTCTGGTTCACAGTTCAGAAGGTACAGTCCATCCTGACAGGAAGGGCAGAGCAACTAGAATAGCTAGGTTCATGGCAGCAGGAGCTTTGACACACTGTTCATGGCTTAGCAGGGCAAAACTGGAAGCAAAGCTGTGCTATAACCCAAACCAGCTGGGCCCCCACAACCTCCCCAAAGAGCATCCCTATCTGGGAACCAGTGTTCAAACACACAAGCCTGTGTGGGGACATTTCACATTCAAGTTGTGACACCCTTTAACATTTTAAAGAGTATAACATAGTCCCAGAGATGTGTGTGGGTGGGGTGGGGGGTGTTGTGTGGATAAAGGCATAGAATGAAAATCATGAAAGATTCAGGAAACTTTCTGTAGTTCCACGTGTTAGACGGATGAGTACAGTAGGATAGAGAAGAGAGAGACACAAAGCTTCAGGGCAGACAAGGACCAGACCGCACACAGGGTCCCAGCAGGAATGAGGACCTGGCAGCATAAAAGAGACATGGAGCCAAGCAAAGGGCTGAGAGCTGAGTCCTGAGGGAAGTGGGATCTCAGGATCTTAGACAGAGGATTATTGTGATAAGTGTGTTCTTGGCAGATCACCGTGGAAGGGATAAAGTCTATAGAGAAGTAAGAAAGGCTGGGACACTGGGTAGGCCTCTGTGGTGGTCAATAAAGATGGTCAACTGGACAAACTCTGGAGTCACCTAGGAGGCAAGCCTCTGGACACACCTGTGAGGAATTACCTTGATTAGGAAAACTGAGGTTGACGGATTCATACTAAATGTGGGTGGGACCATTCCCTGGCTGGGGCGGTGGACTGCATCAAAAAGAGAAATGAAGCTGAGTGCCAGCCTTCACCCTCCTCTGCTTCCTGAGACACAATGTGACCAGCTGCCTCGCTCTGACACAGGCCTTCCCTGCATCATGAACTATTCCCTCGGACTTCGAGCCGAAACCAACCTTTCCTTCCTTGAATTACATTTATCGTGGCAATGGGAAAAATAACTAAGAAAATATCTTTGTCCTAAGTAAAAATTGAGGTGAGGGACCCAGTCATCTTTAGTCCATGACTAGAATAGGTGCTTGGCAAACATTTATTTAGAGGTAAATGATGAAGTCTCAAGAGTCACTTAGATCTTCCACCCACCTGGAGTCACCATGATAGTTCTCCTACTTCATATGGGCAAGGTTAGGCACATAGTCACACAGGATGGAGGATGAGTATTTCTTAGCTGTAAAATGCTTTTGTGGGCAAAGTACATAGGAATTTCAACTTTCTTATTAGTAATTACATTATAATACCTCAGGCACCCCAGGTGTGTACTCAGAAATTAATGGGGCTACCAGACTCATTTGCTGCTGAGGGTCCCAGGGTCTCTTTCCATGAAGGCACGTTCTCCATGCATGTGCGCAGAATGAGGCCCTGGAGGACTGCAGAGAGCAATGGCCGCTCTCAAAGGTGAGCCTGAGGGATATGCAAGCTCTGGAGGAGGGAAGCACTGTGGCGACAGAGGCAGAAGGCACTCCATGAGCAAGGAACATTATTTCAGCAAATGAGGGAACACAACAATTATTTCCACTCAGAAGTTGATAATGAATAGGCATGTTATTTATTCATTCACTAAACGTAGGCCAACAAGCAACCAAAGTGGAAGCCGTCTGGCCGTACTTTTAATGAATCTGCCCCATTTCCGAGTGAAATGTGAGCTGCACAGATGAAATGCTGAACTCAGAAATGTATTACCCGCGCAAGCCACACTTCCAGCCTTAATTAAAGGAAATCAACAACTCCTGCTTGAAATGGCTGATGATCAAATGGGAGAACCAGGCAGGCTGGGCTCACAGAAGCCTGGGGACTTTGTGAGTCTGTTTAAAAGGCCACCATGCCCTAGGTTTCAGGGCATCTGTAACACCATAAATGGCCAAGACACTTTAGGGTGAGTTCATGACATTTAATCTTTTGGTGATATTCTGGTGAGATTTACAAACTCATACAATTTTTTCCTATATCCATAAGCTCCCTCAAGCTATGAGCATTTATTGAGTGCCTACTATGTTCCAGGTACAGTACCGTGGGTATAAAATGCTAAGCTAGAATAAACATAATCTCAGCTCTAAGACTCTTATTTGTAGAAGAGAAAATGTACTCTTTTTTTTGTTTAGGGTATGTGTATGCTCATGCATGTGTGTGTGTGTATGTGTTCATAGTGTGCATGTGGATATACGTGTTCATGTTGGTGTGCTCGCTTGTGTATTTGAGTATGGAGACTAGCAATCAACATCCCATATCTTCCTTGATCATGCTTCACCTTGTTTTTTGAGACAGAGTCTCTCTCTAAAGCTGGAGCTCACTGTTTCATCTACACTGAGTAGCCAGTGAGCCAATGGGACCCACTTGTCTCTCTTCCTCCCCATCCTAATTCTGGAGTTACAGATGTTGTGTGCCAGCACTCCCAACTTCCCCAAGAGTGATGAAGATCTGAACTCAGGGCCTCATGACTTCACCCACTGAATCCATCTCCATGGTCTGAGAAAATGTTTATTAAGGAGACACATCAACAAATAGGTACAAGTAGGTGTGTCTGTGTGGTGTGGTGTGTATGTGTGTGTATGTGTGTGTGTGTGCATGTGTGTGCATGAAGAGCTCAGAGAATGAAGTGCTGTGGGATGTATGGCAAATGTGTTGCTGACTAATCAATAAAACACTGATTGGCCGTTGGCTAGGCAGGAAGTATAGGCGGGGCAAGGAGGAGAATAAAGCTGGGAAGTGGAAGGCTGAGTCAGAGAGACTCTGCCAGCCGCCACCATGACAAGCTGCATGTGAAGATCCTGGTAAGCCACGAGCCATGTGGCAAGGGATAGATTTATGGAAATGAATTAATTTAAACTGTAAGAACAGTTAGCAAGAAGCCTGCCACGGCCATACAGTTTGTAACCAATATAAGTCTCTGTGTTTACTTGGTCGGGTCTGAGTGGCTGTGGGACTGGCAGGTGAGAGAGATTTGCCCTGACTGTGGGCCAGGCAGGAAAACTCTAGCTACAATGAAGTACACACATCACATGGATCTCTGTCTGATCCCAAATTGTCTAGGAAGATCAAGACAAGACAAGTGTCCCTAGAGCATGGGCTCTAGAGTTGAGATTCCATGGAGGTCAGGCGTGACCTGGATGAGGACAAGGAGAGGTAGATGGTAGAACAATCCAGATACAGGAATCTGCATGTCGCAATAGCCAGCAATGGAAAGGAACACCATGGCCAGAGATAACACCTCTACCTCCCGTTTGTGTTTGAATCACTCATTCGCCAATCAGTGGAGATGTCTGCATGATTCAACATGAGACACACCTGTGATGTGTGCATAATTCAACATGGGACACACCTGTGAGCTGGAGACTGGGGTGGCACATGTGTGGTGTGGGCATGGTTAGGTGTTGAGTAATTCTGTGAGAACCCAACCTCAGGCCAGCAGCTGCTCAGGACTGAGCTTTCCACTTTGAGTCCTGTAGGAAAAAAAATCCACTCCGGGTATGCTATCACTTGCACCTGCCAGCCCCTGAAGACAGGACAGGGCATTCAGGACCCCTCAGCTGTCATGGGATATCTCCTTTGTCTTCTCCCCTTGAGTATAGAAGGCCTCAGAGCAAAAACTCTGTGTTTGCTTCTCTAAATTTGGAGTTGAATATAAAACTCACCTTAACACAGAAAGCTGCCATTGTGAAGCGTATGGAGTTACTGCCCTCATCCCCATTTCAGGCTAAGGGATGAGAAAGAAAGGTATGTACTCGACATCAAAGCAGATGGGTAGATATGGGGTGTGTGAGAGTGTGTGTGTACATGCCTTCGCACACGTGCGTGTTCGTGTTCATGTGTTCCACACTGTGATGCACAACACCGAGGTCAACAGTACAGAGAGAGAAGTAGCGCTAGTTCATGTCGTATTGTCATGACAAAACACCCGAGTCTTGGAACTTTATAAAGAGGTTTATTTTGTTCATGACTCTTGTGTTTCGAGGATCCAAGGCCCCTACCTGTCTCACAGTATAGTGGAGAAATAGACTGGGAAATTACTTTTTGCTAAAGGGCCAAACACATGATGTTGTTTACATTTTTTATGTGTATGGGTAATTTGCCTGTATGTATATATGCACCATGTGCATGCCTTGTGCCATGGACCCCTTAGAACTGAAGTAGATAGTTGTGAGTTGCCATGTGGGTGCTGGGAATTGAGCCCGTTCTTTCAACAATGGAGCCATTTCTCCAGTCCCAGTTATCTTTTTAAGAATTCTGTCTTGAGAGAACTAACCAGGTCTTGTGAGAACTACATTAATCCCTTCCAAGGTTAGTACTCTTATATCCTAATTACCTTGAACTCAGACCCACCTCTGAGAGAACCCACTGCCACACAGGTATCTAGTGCATGGGCTTTGGGGAAGACACTTAGACCACTTCCAAACCGCAGCAGAAATATAGGAGGCAGTGGTTTGAGTGGCAGCTGGCAGCCATGTTTAATACTGTGGCCCCTGAGGAACTTCCAAGTCAGTATGTCTGGAGACAGAAGACTTGGATGTTGAGGGTTCTGTGGATGATGTCTGGGCAGCCGCAGGGCCTTTCTCTCCTCTGAGGCTGTACCCTGCAGGATGGTAATTCCTCATCTCTCCCTCTTGTCAGTGGTCTGCCCGCTTCTCAGGCTTAGCTAAGTGTCACACTGTGATCTGCACAGAAGATAGTTGACATCTCATCTCCATGGTTATTCCCAGCCTGTCCTTCCTGTTCTTCTAGCCTCATCCTCTTCCTTCTCCTGTAGCCACAGCCATGAGGAAAACATTCATCTCCCAACCTCCTGTAAACTATCTCCTGGACTCACCTCAAGGTGTTGATTACCTAAGCCAGGGCTGCAGGAATGGCAGCTTTTGCTGTCCAAGCATGAGGTACTCACGCTTGGATACCAGAACTCACATAACCTATCTCTGTGGGATGTGGAAACAGGGGGAGTGCTGTGGTACCAGCCCAGCTCCAGGTTTAGTGAGAGATCCTATCTAAAAGAATAAGGCTGAGACAGTGTGTGTGTGTGTGTGTGTGTGTGTGTGTGTGTGTGTGTGTGTAGTATGTAAGTCAGCATGTGCTAAGTGCAGGGCATCTGTGGAGATTTGAATAAAAATGGCCCCCGTAGCCTCATAGGGAGTGGCACTATTAGAAGGTATGGTCTTGTTGGAGTAGGTGTGGCCTTGTCAGGGGAAGTGTGTCACTTGGGGGTGGGTGGGCTTTGAAGTTTCAAATATTTAAGCCAGGCCCAAGGATCACTCTCTCCTGCTGCCCGCAGATCCAGATGTAGAACTCTCAGCTACCTCTCCAGCACCATGTGTGTCACCAAACTTTTCATCAGGATGACAATGGACTAAATCTCTGAACTCATAAGCAAACCCCAATTAAATGTTTTCCTTTGTAAGAGTGCTATGGTCATGGCATCTTATCACAGCAATAAAACCCTAAGACAATATCCAACAACCTGCTCTGGCTTGAGAAGCACACACACACATATGTGCACACACTATCCCCTGTATAACACACACACACACACACACACACACACACACACACACACACACACGCACTTCTTGAAAGACTTTATGTTAGCCCTAAACTTGAAAAAAATGAATGCCCATCAGTGACACATAGTTAAACAAGACTCTGGTCATTCCGTTCTGCTGTCTCAGTCAGATTAAGCTGCTGTGCGATATCACAAGGCATGGGAGGACATCTGGGTTTTGTACTTGCTCTGTCTTGGCTGAGGCTCTAGATTTACAGGTGATTTTGAATTTGTAACAGTTCATCCAAGCATATGCTGTAGTTGTGTGCTCCCTGTATATTATTGCAATTCAACAAAAATGTTTTAAGGGGAAAAATGTTCATTCACTTTGTGCCAGAACATTCATTAGATGCCTAATGGGTAGCAGAAACTCAGGCCTGAGAAGACACACAAAGGAGGAGACCCTGCCTCAGGGGCCCGTACAGCCCCTGCAGAATCCACTCCCTTTCTTCTGTCTCTTTCCCTTACACAGAGTTCTAAGTGGCAGATAAGATCAGGAGAAACTGCCCTGTTAGTGCTGGCTGTGATTTTAATTACTTATTGAACTAAAAGAACATGCAACAGAGAGACTGTTCCTGTTTCTTCCAGAAGGCCAGGAGAGACTTCATTTTTATAATGAACTCTAAACTTCAAGCTACAACCTCCCTTACACGATGCCTTTTAAGACCCCCTCAAACTTATTTTCAAACAAGAGAAGTAAAGGTCATCAGGTATAATTGCTGTAAAAGAAAAAAAAACCCCTCATTAGGAAACCTCTGCCTGCCTTCAGGAATTCAAAATAAAAATGTTCAAGTGCTGGCATTCCTCTGCTCCCGTGGAATTAAGTCTGCTGAGAGGATATTCGCCATCTGTGTTCATGGACCTTGGACTCTGGTGAATGGACCCTCAGGACACATTACCCCTGGCCATTTAAATAAAGGACAGTTCATGGCTTTCTCTGCAATTCGGTGAAAATGGTTTGTCTTGTCAGTCCATCCATTATAATCCTATAATTTGCAAAACACAAGAAGCATTAAAGTGGGGTTAGTATCACCTTCCAATGCCAAAGATGGGAAAGAGAATTAATGAGATCAATAAAGCTACTCTTGCAAGCACAATAGAAACCCAGATGGGAAATGGTGGCAGAGCTAGCAAGCCCGCCAGTGAGAGGACCTACTGAAAGCCAGGGCTGTTCTACAGAACCTGTGTGCCAACTCATCCCCACACCCCCAGCAGAGCCCACCTTGGCGCTGCTCCAGGTTCTGGCTGGGTTGAGAAATCGATGGAGAGGCCAGGAGGTTCTATGAGAATGCTGTCATGTGTTTGGTGCAAAGATTTATGAAATATTGTCTATTTGTCAAAGAGTTCACAGTCTGCTTCAAAAGGTGGCCAGATAGCCTGACCTTTCACACCATCACAGATGCAAACCTGTTGCATATGGCTGGATCTGACCAGTGTTCAAAATGAAGATAGGGTCCAGGCATTCGAACTTCTCAGAGACTGAACAGGCAGTGAGACAGAATTTGCAGTCATGGAGGGAATCAGGACACATAGAAAACACATATTGGGTCCTTAAGTCAACTATTCACAGATATATATATATATATATATATATATATATATATATATATATATATATATATATATATATATATATAAAACACCCAGTGTGCAGGTGGAGAAACTGAGGCTGCCAAAATTCCCCCAGCAGGTAATAAGGCCAACTCCTCGCCTATTAGAAGGAGAATCCCACACCCGAAGCATTTAAAATAATGCCAGCTTGTAGAGTGATAGTAAGTGAACCACTGTGGACTTGGTAAATGTTTAAGAACCACTAGAGCTGGAATGGTTTGGCTGCGTTGTAAGCAACTTCCCTTTCGGAGAGGGAGAGGGGGAGTGGGGACAGCTCACTGAGACAAAAAGGAGGGTCAAAAGGAGAAATGACTAATGGGCTGGAGAGAAGGAAGGAAGGAAGGAAGGAAGGAAGGGAGATAGAAGAAAAAGGAGAGAACAAAGAAATAGGAAAGAAGGAAGGAGGGAGAAAGGAGAGGGGAAAGGGAAGGAAAGATGGAGGGGAAGAAGGAAAAAAGGAGCAGGGGAGGGAGGAAGAGAGGAAGGTAGACTGAGGGAAGCAGGGAAGAAAGGAGGAGCTGCAGGAACTCAGTAGGCTGCAGCCTGTGCTGGCTGCTGTGCCCTGCCTGGAATTCCTTCCACTCAGTGTTTTTTTCTTCTGTTTCTCATCCCAACCAGCCCCTCTGAGATGTACATCTTCATAGAAGTTGCATCTTCTCACTAATTTGCTTTTTGATATTTTAATTTATTGCATTTTCATTGGGACTGCTTTTCCTTTAAGGCATTGTAATTAATGGGCCAGTCTAATTTCCTCGGAGACTGCCTTAATTGCCGTAATTCTCACTTATGTCTCTTAGGCATCCCTGTTGGCTGGCTTCATCTGCATTCCCATTTTGGAGGCCTGAGTTATAAACAGATGTCAATATGGGGAGACAGCCCTCCCTCCCTCCACCACAACACCGCATGTGGAGCTTCAGGGCTCTGCCTACCTTTCAACAACTCATTTAGAATTGAAATCTCTCAGTCTCGCACATAGTGGGATTTTCATGAATTCCCACTCAAAGTGGACTACACTTTTTTTAAAGTAAGCATTGTGTTTTAAAAATTCCTTCCTTGAATAAATTTCAAAATACTTTCATTTTTCTTTAGAAAAATAATAGTGTTTATGCAAAAAGACCTAGGTTAACAAAAATAATAGTGGGTGCCTTCTTTACCCAGGAACATAATGAGGGTGCTACAGGGTGGAAAGGCATGCCCTTCCCCAGATCCCAACCCTCAGGAGCTCCTGAATTGCACAAATTTCAGTTTTCACTGTAATGTTGACATTTTAAAGAATGTTATAAATAGTGAGTTTTGAGTCTAGTTTGGGGCTATTTCTATTCCGTTGGTTGTGCCAACGACCTATTTCTGAGTTTTTGTGTGCTTTTATATAGTCTGTCATCAACTCACATTTTACTGTATTTATAACATTTTACTCCCCATCATACACCATGACGTCCTTCTTAAGAAATACACACCAGCTATGTAGAAGCAAAGGAAGAAGCCAGAGACAATCATGAAAGATTCCAAACAAGGTGTCTGGCACTTGAGGTCACCTTTCTCCTTTGCGCACACACCTGGGCAACAGAAAAGAGGCTTGGTCAGAACCGCGGTGAGCTCAGCATCCTCACCCATTTCCCGGTGCAATCATTCCACCTCTCGGAACCTTCCTTAGTTTATTTGTAACCTGGGGTTTTATACCTAACTCAAGTGTCTGGTTGTGCAGATGAAGTTAGTAAACTGTGCCATGCTGAGAACAACACCCAGCACTCCTGTGTTCCTTGTATATTTCTGACATCCTCCTCCATCTGCACTCTTCATCTTCCTCCTCTCCCAACGTCCTCCTGCTCCTCTTCCTGAACTCCTCCCCTCCCTCCCTATCCACTCCTCTCCCCACTTCTCCATTTCTCCTCCTCCTCTTCTCTCCCCTTCCTCACTCAACTCCAAAAGCAGTCTTCAAAGACCCTAGCCAGCAGAACAGAGATTCAGCTATTTCTGATCCACATAATTTGGTGATAAAGTGGATGGGAGGAAAGTCCTACCCTCCAAATGTTATGTCAACATTTTTGTTTACATATTTAGCATAACCAGAGAGCCTTCTCATCTTTCCTCTCTGCTCTACCAGATTCTCATCAGGTGCTTACAACAGAACCTTGTGCTTGCCTCCTGGAGGATGCACACAGTTGCTCACACTCGGCTGTCCCTCCCTAGATGATCCTGGTGGTCACACAGGTGAGGGTTGCTGCCTGCAAATTCAGTGGCTCTTGATGACGATAGCCTAAGGTTGTGGGTTTTTTGTTCACTGCAGCCCACCATATCTAACAGTGTGGTCAAATATATTGAAAAAATACCAAGGATTTACTTTGAAATAAGACCTCAGGTAGCCCAGAGTGGCCTCAAACTCACCGTGTAGCCACGGGTGACCTGGAACTTCTAATTCTGCCTATATCTCTGGGATACTGGGATTGCAGGTTCACACCACTATGACCAGTTTGTGCAATGCAGGGATGAAACCTGAAACCCGGGGCTTCTT
Source organism: Peromyscus eremicus (assembly GCF_949786415.1). Lineage (NCBI taxonomy): Eukaryota > Metazoa > Chordata > Mammalia > Rodentia > Cricetidae > Peromyscus > Peromyscus eremicus. Next base: position 85,095,590 of record NC_081416.1, on the reverse strand, counting down.
GCATGCCTGCATGCCGGGCAAGTGCTCTGCCCGCCGATTCCCTGTCCCCCATCCCAACCTCAGCCCAGGGATGCACTTTGTGCTACTTCTCCTGATTGTCTATCTTTGTCAAATGGACAGTTTTTACTTCACTAACACCATTATAATACTTTTCATGCAATAAAATGCACATATAAGTTGCTACCTTCAGGCTACTGTGAGCAGGCTGGTGACATCACATACATTCACAATGTCCTATCGCTATTACCAACATTGGTCTCCAGAACTCTCCCTTCTGCAAAAACTAGAACTGTCCCCTGTAAGGCAGCCCCGCTTTCCCACTCATCAATCCCGCTCTACTTCCTGTCTCTAACATTCTGGCTGTGGACCACCTCCTGTAAGTGGGGTCACCAGTGTTTATCTTTTTGTGACTGGCTTGTTTCACTTAGCTTGATGTCTCTGGGTTTCATTCATGTTGTAGCATGTATCAGAATAAAATTTCCTCTATGTTAAAGCTAACAGTCAAGTCTCTCTCTCTCTCTCTCTCTCTCTCTCTCTCTCTCTCTCTCTCTCTCTCTCTCGTGTGTGTGTGTGTGTGTGTGTGTGTGTGTGTGTGTGTGTGGTATATGCTATGTGTATATTGTATGCACACACTTATGTGGGTGCATGAGCCCCCACATGCATGCAGAGGCCACAGTAGAATGTGAGGATTCTGTTCTATTACTCTCTGTATTAATCCCTTGAGACAGAACCGTTCCCAAATAGGAAGCTAAAGGGACCAGCAAACATCAGCAATTCACCTGTTTCCAACCACAATAGCACTGGGGTTATAGGTGCAAATGCAGCTACATCCAGATGTAAAAATACAAAAACCGTGGGTGCTAGGGATTCAAACTCAGGCACTCATGCTTCTACATCAAACGCTCTTACCCACTGAGCCATCTCTCCATACCCACGTCTTACATTTTATCCTCTGATGCTCTGAGTTATTTGTATGTGCTGTTAGGTACTTAATACTCTTGCATGTGGATATCCGATTTCCAGCCACCATTTGTTGAAAAGCCTGTTATTTCTCTATTACTGGGTCTTGTCACCCTTGTCAAAATCCTCTGACTAGGGCCACCAAAATGGTTCAGCAAGTATAGGTGCTTGACTCACAAGTCTGATGACCTGAGTTTGATGCCTGGAAGCCATACCAAGGAAAAAAACAGTTCAAAAATAGATTCTCTGAATTCCATCCACATCTAAGTATATGCACATTAACATGTGCACATTCACATTTACGTAACAAAACCTACTAGCCACGACTGTGATGACTTGTTGAGTATTGTATGCCTTGGGCCAAATGTCCGTCCTTACATCAGTACCATACTGCTCTGATCACTACAATCTCGGGTTCAAAACATGAAGGCCCTTTTGGCACTGTCTGTTGCTTTGTTTTGTTTTGAAAGAGGATCTTACTGTTAGCATTCTGACTCACCCCTTGGGGACCCTCCAGGCGGCCTCCTGACAGCATCTTATACTCCCTTTAAGAAGAAAACCCCTCCTGCTTCTGCTCTGTCTTGTGCCCTTCCTCCCTTCTCTGCCAGGAGCTGTGCACCCTCGCTCTCCCTTCCCTTTTTTCTTTCTCTCTCCCTCTTTCCTTATGTTTCTTTCTATCTTTCTATTATAACAAACTCATTTCCACGTGGACGCGGTGCCTGGGGGGTGAGTGACTTTCCCGGCACTACAGCCCGCTGCAGCATCTGCCTGACATGTTTCCCTCACCCATGGGACACCTTGGCCTGGCCAGCCAGGGCCTCCCGCTGGCCATGTCATTACACTCACTACCCAGCCCAAGTTGGCATGGAATTCCTCATCCTCCTGCCTCAGTCTCCCCAGTGCCCGTGTCACAGGTGTATATTAACATGCCCAGCTTTGTTGCATTCTTTTGGCTTTTTTGGTGTCCTTTGAGATTTATATGTATTTTTTGAGATTTTTTTTTCTAGTTTTCAAAAAGTAGAAAACCATCATCGGAATTTTAGTAATATTTTTCACTTCAACTTAAAAAAGTTTACCTTGGAACATTTTTGTATTCACAGGAAGTAACAAAAGTAGTAAAGAGACTTCCTGTGTACACTTCCTTCACTTTCTGCAAGGATACTTCTCACAGAACCTCAGTGTGTGACTGTGATGGTGGAACTTGATTGTCAGCCCCACTTCATTTGGAGTCAACTAAAGCAGCTGCTGGGCACTCTTGGGAGAGACTGTCTTGAAGAGATGATTTGAAAGAGGAGATGAACCCTAAATGCGAGCAGCAGCTGCTGATGGCACCTCCATTAAAGGATGTGGAAGAGGGAACCTCGGCCTTCTGTCTGTTTGCCTTTACTCTGGCTGACGAGTTGTCTATCCTGTGGCTGTCGTTTTCCTTGGCAGACATTAGAACCAGTTTACTCAGGCTTCTGATGTTGACTGAAGAAGCCACTCTGTGGGAATCTGCAGGCTTTCAGGCTCAGATTAGAACTGCTGAGACCTCTAGTCTTGTGGACTGAACAACTACTGGATTCTCAGCCTCTCCAGTGTGTGATAGCCATGTATGGTCCATTGTTGGACCATACCATGTATGCTATTCTAATAAATCTCCTTTTAATACACATGTACACACACACACACACACACACACACACACACACATACACACACACACACACACATTATGTTCTGTTCTTTTAGGGAACTCTGACAATGATCTAAACCAGAAAATTGACTGTGAAATAATATATGGCCCAGAACTCACCCTATGGCTCTTCTGAAATGCCCTAGTTTTCACCTGTTCCTATCAGGTCTCCATCTTTAAGACAGATGAAGACCAAGTATGGGCTATGGTTTAGTCAGCATAGTCAGCTGATTGGTGGCAAGAAGGAAAGAAGAAGAAAATCATAAGAGGCAAGACTCTTGGCCCAATAAGCTTCCACCAAGGTGTATGCCCAGAGTCATACCACAACACTCATCTCTTGACTAGGGTTAGTCAACATAACTAACACAAGACACATGTAGTGTATCTTACTACAAAGGCCTGAATGTGGCCTCCATCTGTATTCATTGCTTCTGTGAATTCAGTCAAGGCTCTATGGCCACAGTAGATGGAGAGAATGGAGACTTGGGAGGCAATGTGTACACTGCCAAGGTTTCAGGAGTCTCTGTATTAGAATGAAGCACATTCCTGAAAGGATTGGTTGCAACTAGGACCCCTAGAAGTTGTGTTTTCCATAGAGCACCACATCTGTTGTCCATTCCTTGTGAACACTTCAAGTGATTTCTTTTTGCTAGATTTTGAAGCTGAAATGACCCAAACCCAGTGTTTTCCATAAGCCTTTGGTTGAATAAGTGCACCACTGTGGAAATTGCATTGTAAATCCCTTGTTAACCAAATGGGATGGGAATATATGCATGTTTAAGTGTTCACTTTGGGCTTGGAGCATGGACACTTTCTGGAGGAAGTATGGGCATCTATTTCTAAGGATAGGACTGAGCTAAGACTTCAGGTTCTTTTGGCAAGTCAGGAGCAAGGGGGCAAAGTGTTCAGAGAGAAGAAACTGCAAACACTAGAGAAGATAAGTGTTTGATAAAATGAAAAGCTCAATAAATCTTCAAAGTAGAGTCTGGAGGTGGCATCTGCACCATGCAGAACCTTGCTTCATAGTTGAGAAGGCTTTAGCAGGTACCTTCGACTACTTTCACAACACAGAACCAGTGTCTTCGTCAGGGTTTCTACTGCTGCTGCGATGAAACACCATGACCAAGGCAACCTGGGGAGGAAAGGGTTTGCTCAGCTAACACATCACAGTTCATCATCAAATGAAGTCAGGACAGGATCTCAAGCAGGTCAGGGGCCTGGAGGCAGAAGCTGATGCTGCTTACTGGCTTGCTCCTCATGCTTTGCTCTGCCCACTTTCTTATAGAACCCAGGACCACCAGCCTAGGGATAGCATCACTGATAATGGGCTGAGCCCTCCCCCATCAATCACTAATTAAGAAAATGTCCTACAGGCTTGCTTACAGTAGGACTTTATGGAGGTATTTTCTCAACCGAGGCTTCCTTCTCTCTGATGACTCTAGCTTATATCAAGTTGACATAAAATTAGACTGTACCGGCAGGGAGCTGTTTTTCATAAATACCTCTCTACACTAGGCTAAAGCAACAACATTAACAGCTGTAGGTTGGATAGCTCTACTGTCTTCTGGAAAGGATGCAGCTTATGCATATGTGTGCTTATGAATCACAAAAAGGTAGTAAATGGTTGTTCTACTATGAGCTTTGATATTAAATGTACACTGAATGTGGTGTATCTCATTATTTATTTGGTGTCCTTTTATAGTAGGAGGATGTACTTCATAGTTCCTTATTTAAAGGTTTTATACATATTTTATTTAAATAATGCCAAATTATGACATGACTTTGATGCTGAGTGAAAATTTTAATTTCATTTTTTAATATTATTGTCATATGTAAAACTGCAAATGGTGTTTGTGGTCAGAATCATTTATCTAGAAATCATGCTGACCCATTTTACTGATTTTAACAATGGCTTAGAGCTTGCTTAGTTTTTTCCATATAATTACTTCATCTGTTAGATAGCACTAACTGTTAAATAGAAGGACTGTTATTTCTAACATTAAATTTTTTGCTTTTTATCTTATTTCCCTTCCTTGACTTACTAAAATGCCTAGAGCTTCTAGTACAATGCCAAAGACAAGCTCTGGGAAGAGCTCCCCACCTCCTTTACTGGAAATGTGTTCTGTCTTCTACAATTACATGTGACCTTTAGCTGTAAGCCTCCCAGAGTCATCTTACATCATGCTGATTATACTTTTCATAATCCAGAGTCAATGTGGGTTTTTATCATGAATGTATGTTGACTTTTATCAGAAGGGTTTTTTTTGTATCTATTAAAATAGTTGTAAGGTTTTTGTTCTGTTAGCATAGTCAATTATATTGGTTGATTTTTTGATGTACAAATAAACCGCTTGATGATGATATATTCTAATTTTTAATTGCATATACCAAGATATCCTTAAATAGTTTTGTTCAATTAAGCATTCCAAGAGGGTAATATACTGTAATTTTTAAAATATTTCTATCAAGTGTTGCTATGACGTTATCTCTCTTTACAAAACTTGAAAGTTGAAAATATTCTGCTCTCAATTTTCTTACAAATTGCTATGAGATGGTTGTTATTCTCCTCATAAATTTTTAATCGCATCCTTGAGTGTCATCCATGGAAGAGTTCTTGCCTAGCCTACCATGTGCAAGACCTTTTGTTACATCCTAGCACAGAAAGAAAGAAAGAAAGAAAGAAAGAAAGAAAGAAAGAAAGAAAGAAAGAAAGAAAGAAAGAAAGAAAAAGAAAAAAAGGAAGGAAGAAAGAAAGAAAGAAAGAAAGAAAGAAAGAAAGAAAGAAAGAAAGGAAGAAAGAAAGAAAATAATTTACAGAAGTCATTAGTGAAATAAATGGCTGGCAGATTTTTTTGTTTTGTTTTTATGGGCTTTTGTTTGTTTTTAAGATCTTTTAGAAAACCAAATCAGGGATGGGCATAGGTGGCACACACTTTTAATCCCAGCACTTGGGAAGCACAAATAGATCTCGGTAAGTTCAAGTCAACCTAGACTATGAAAGGAGTTAGTGCTTCATCATGAGACCTTGAAAAAAAAAAGGAGGAAAAGAAAAGACGAAAAGGAAAGAAAGAGAGCCAGCTCCACCTTTTGTCCAGTGTGAGTCTAAGAGGAATTCCTGTTTCATCATATGTCAGCTTTGGTGCTTCTCCAGCTCTCCTAAGTGGTTGACTTTGTTGGGTGTGGCCATTGTTCTAACGTTCTCTGATGTCTGTAGGATCTGTAGTGATAGCACCTTCATTTCTGGGGTTGGAATTCCTATCTTCTTTGGCTTCATTTGTCTAGTCATTTTTTTCTGTTTGCTTTTTTTTTTTTAAAGTCAGTTCTTATCTCTAGTATCACTTCTTTCATGTTCAATTTACTTTTCATACTAATTTTTGAGGCTGTTGAATTACTATGTGCTTCAAAAATTCTTGCCAGCTTTATATTTCCTCAGCTTTTCATTTACATGTGTCTTCATTCATCACATAACTCAGACCTATGTTATCACTAAAATTTGCTCCTGTTGCAGATCAGCCATCACTTGTCCCATACACGAGGCTATGGATTCACATGACTATCTTCCTACTCCTTTGAGGCTACTTAGGAGGTCTTACATCTAATCATGTTTATAGCAAGGAGATTTGTAGGAAGGCAGTTACTGACCAAGCCATATTGTTTACTTCCCATTTAACACTTCCCCTGACTTTAACTATCAATTTAAATCTTAATTCCTCAAAATTTAGGTATCTTTAGATTTCTGTTCAGAAACTGAAGCTGTCTAAATATTGCTGGTTATAAAATGAACAATGGTTAGACATACTAGGTCATCATATACAATGTAGGAATGTAATACTGATCTTTTATTGTAGAAAGTCCACAAATAACTGATAGAGTAATTATTTATTAAGGAATTCTTTGAGGAGAACAATTCACTAACACAGGATAAGGCAAATCCGTTGCAAAGTCCTGGAAGGCTGAGAGATAGTCCTACACTGCTTTCCACCACCTAAGTCAGTCTCCGCCATCCAAGAACACGTGAGAGAGAAGGGGGCCCCATGTATGTGCTCTTCAAGTCTTAAGCTAGCCAAGAGGCCATGCCCTAGGGGCTGGCACCCCAAGGTCATAGGTGGAACAAATATTCTTTATATCTTCCCTTTTTGTCTAAATAAGAAAGTTATAAACCTAATATAAAACTATATACAATAGGAACAATTATCAAGTATTGTCCAGGAGAAGGGAAAGGTAATAACATAAACAAAAATGGAAATACAACCAACAAGAACAACATCAAGCAAGAAACACATGCTAAATGTCCAGAAATGTCCAGACTATAGGTAAATAGCAAATTATAGAGATTATTCCAATAGCTATCCTACCCTGAAGAATCTAACTCTAATAACTAATATGTTCTTAGCTAAGAATATACTAAACAAGATTACCTGAATAAACCAAAAATGCAAGTGAGCAACTTTGGAAAATTGAAAGAATTAACAGAGACAGCTGGCAGCCTGGACAGTCACTCAAAGTTTCTCTGCAATGTTGGGGCACCCATTTTTGGCTATAGGCCTAGACTATCTGACAGATCATTTTCAGAAGCAGGAATTTTGAAAAAACAGTCTTACCCTGTCTTGGCAAGTTTTAGTAATCACTTTTCCTTAGTCCTGCTGGTCCGGACTGGACAGTATGCTTACTGTCAGCAGTCAAGGCAAGGGCAGTTCTTTGCCCAACAGGCCTTTTTTTTTTTTTTTTTTTTTTTTTGCCAAGAAGAAGACACACTCCACATGGAGTGTCTTCAGTGCCCAACATCCTCTCAGGAGTAGATCTGTGGTGGCAGGAACAGAGGCTAAGGAAGCAGGAGATGAGAGAGCAAACTTGAAATGAAATGGGTCTTTCAACTCTCAAAGCCTGCCTCCAGTGGCATACCTCCTCCAAAAAAGTCACACCACCTACCCCTTCCCAAACAGTGCCACCAGATGGAGACCAAGTATTCAGATACCCAAAATAATGAGAGCTATCTCATTCAAAACACCACATCATCCGATCAGCAGCCTTGCCCTCATTTTTAACTTGCAAGTATTTCTAGAGTCTGCCATCTGCCTATCTGTGCGTATTCATGGTCCCTTGTGATTTCCACAGCAGACCTACAATAATTTTCCAAGATGCAAACCTGACCAGTTATATTCAAAAAGTTTCAGCAACTCCTAATTACCCTTACGACAAGATCTGTGCCTGGGTTCAGAGCAGCAGGTCTTCCTTCACTTGATCCTGCTGTTGTTACAGCCTCACTTCATGTACATAGGAGAACCCATGCTGGGATACTGTGGATCAAATGTGGGACTTCATGCATGCCAAGCAAGTACTCTACCACTGAGCTATGCTGCATCCCACTCCCGTGCTGCTTCGTCCCCAATCCCAACCCCTTTTCTTGCGATGGTCTTTAATCCTTTTTTTAAAATCATTTAAGTGTCTCCTGTTCATATTATAAAATATCTCTCTGATCCATTTTTCAACAATAAAGTATACAATGGTGTTATCACCAGACCTACATCCTTTCTTCCTGGGGTTCTTGCCTGACCACTTTTCCCAGACTCTTCTACCATGAGATATTGTCATAGAACTCAATCATGAAGCATGATCAATACAAGTAGCAGCATTGAGTGCTACTTTGAAACACGGCCCACCACACTTCTCTCCCTTTCCCAAGAAACCCAATGCCCCTTTCTCAATCAAGTAGAAGCAAAAACTAATAAGACCTTAAGGATGATAGAACCACAAGATGCAAGGAGCTTGGTTTATTGAATGACAGATAGAATCAGATACTTTCTATCATCATTAATGATACCTTCATGAAAGAAAGACAAAAATGAGCACACACACACACACACACACACACACACACACACACACACACACTTCTTCTGTTTGCTAACCATGTAGCTGGGGAGGCTTTACTTGTTTTAGCAATGTCTTAGTTTGCTGCCTGTTGATGTGATAAAACTTTGACAAAACGACCTGGGGGGAGGAAAGGGTTAATTCCACTTTACAGGTTATAGCTCATTGTTGATAGAAGTCAGGTCAGGAACTCCAGCAAGTCAGGAGCTTGAAGCAGAAACCATGGAGGATTTCTGCTCACTGGCTTGCTCTGAGCTTCTCTTTCAGCTAGCTCTCTTACACAGCCCAGGCCCACCTGCCTGGAGATGGTAGCACCCACGGTGGACTGGGTCCCCCTGTATCAATTAAGAACCAAGAAAATGCCCCCAGAGATATGCCACAGGTCAATCAGATGGACATAATTCTTCAGTTGAACTTCCATCTTAGGTGTGTGAAGTTAACAACTAAAATCAGCCGTCACAATCAGGTAAGAGTCACTGGTTAATATGCCACAGTAGGCCTGATTGATTTTAAATTGGTTCAGCTCAACAGCTGATTATTGAGTATCTGTATGCCAGGCACTGGGCTAGGCAGTGCAGTGACTGTACAGAATCCCATGATGCTTGCTGTTCTAGAGGAGCTTCTGTTTCTTCCAGGCTTTGCTGCCTCATTTCTGGAGCCCTTGGGCATTCTGTTCCATTTTACCTAGCATAAACTCTTACCATGCTTATTACCAATGTTTGCTTGTGAATACTATAAGAATGGGGGTTGCTTGAGAGTGGGTTCTGTGTGATTGTTGTATGTCTAGCACCATATAGGAGGAGCTGGTAAATATCTAATGAATGAATAATCTCTTGTTGAGCCCATCAGCTGTGGTCAGAGAAAAACCCCTGCTTCATGAATTGTGTGTGTGTGTGGGGGGGTCTGTCACTGAACACAGAGTTACTGATTTGGCTAGACTGACTGACCAGTGAAGTCCCCCAGAGTTCACCTGTCTCTGCCCTCGGGTTATAGATGCACATGACCACACCCAACTTCCATGTGGGTTCCGGGTATCTGAACTCAGGTCGTCATACTTACACATGGGCATTTTAATCTCTGAACCTCTCCACCACGCCCCTCCCAATCTCATAATCCCTCTGTACTCAGTGGCTTGTTGGCTTATTGATTCTTTCCTGCATCATACTGTGTTCTTTATACAAGTCAACCAGGCTCACCAGCCCCTCAGGGCAGACTCCCTCCCCAGTGAGAAAATGAGATATTTGACCATATACTTCATCATCATCATCCTACTTTGGCCTGAACGGGGCTGCACTCTGCAGTGTTCTTCCTGATTAGAAATGATGAACATCCTTTAAACTAACATGGTGTTATTTGCAGATGAATTTACAGAAGAACCAAATTGCTCAGGACCAAAGTGGGCTCTGGCAACAGCTTGGGAAAAAAAAGCCACATCACACCACACATTTTCAAGGTACCAAGCACAAAGAATTTATCCAATTTAATTTTCAGGTAGGTCTATAAAATTAATAAGTATTCTGACTGAAAAGCATAATTAAACCAGCAGTGAATGTAAATGAGGAAAGGAAGTGGCGTGCTAGGACTGGAATATCGTTTTGCAACCAAATGGCCCATACCACGAAAACAAATTATTAATGCGGTCTTATTTGAGAATATTCTGAGAAACAAGAGCGCCTTGGCTGCTCTGCATAATCACTGGGAATGTCTGAGCTCTGAGTGAGCAACAGCAGGCACAGCTGGAGCAAGCAGTGGTTTCCACAGCCCAGAAACTAAGAGGAGGACCACCACTTCCCACATACAGAGGAGGTTGTTGGACTAAAACCCAAATCCACCCTTGGCGGACATTATCAGGTGTCTTCTAAGCCAGCTCTCCTGCCTAACTGAATCTTGATTTTTGTTTAGGGAAGAGTAGGTACTGGAAGGTGTATCCAGTCTTGTTTCTTTAAATTATGCATATGCAGGCTTGAGTAGAGGGCTGTTTGTCCAGCTATCTTCCGCAGGTGATGTCTTATCTTTTCTATCTCCAGCACCTAGCGTAGGATCCTATGCTTCAGAAGAACTGCATAAATATTTATGGGATCAGTTCAAGCGCAGGAGATAAAGTGACGAACAAGACAGAAGAATATCTGCCCTTGTGGTCCATACGTTCCAGCTGGGAAGACTTGGTAAACAAAAGTCACAGATATGAGCTTATAAAGCTGAGAAATGCTGGAAAGGATGGGCATGACACATGGCTCTAATTTAGATTGCAGATGAGGGAGTTGGCAAGGATCCTGTGAGGACGACACTTGTTTTAGTGTGTGTGTGTGTGTGTGTGTGTGTGTGTGTGTGTGTGTGTGTGTGCATACACACATGTGGATGTCAAAGGAAAACGTTAGGAGTCAATTGTTTCCTTCTACCTTTCTGAATTTAAGCAAGGACTCACATTAGTTCTTCAGGTTATACATTCCAGGCTGACTTACTCATAACTTCTGGGTGATTCTTCCCTCTCCCCATAGGAGTCCTGGGAGTACAGATGAGCACCCATCACATCCATCCTTTTTACATGAATTCTGGGAGTCAAACTCAAGTTTTCAGGCTTTACTTGTAGCAAGCATGTTTACTTGCAGGACAGATGTGGTGGTGCTCATTTATAATCTTGCCAGCCCTGAAGACATTTTTGTTGAGATTTTCAAGGGAACAACATAGGAGGAATTGTGTATTTCCAAAAAGTTTGAAGAAATTCACTGTGATGTAGCACAGTGGGGAAGAGGAAGAGGAACAAAGAAAGTGAATGACAGGGGCCAAAATGGGGGGTGGGGCTCAGAAGACTGTGAAAAGAACTCTTTAAAGTACACAGGGATATATGTTAGCATTGCTATTGTTCAGGTGTTCCCCAATTTCCCTATATAATGTACCTCACACTATGATCTCATCAAATGCAGCTCTATTAGTTCAGATGAGACTAAGACTCTGTTCAACGACAAGATGGCGACCTGGGTGGGACAATGTCTATGTTACTAGGAGAAACAGGCAATGAGAAGGAGGCTGAGGGGTTACTGTGGGAAAGATTTGGTAATGTTGTACCCATTTCAAGAAACCCCCAGAGACCACCAAGGAGCTGGTTTCGATGCAAGCACATAAGGGTCCTTTTATTGTCAGGTTCAACCTGGGCTACCACATGGCAGATGGAAGGAAATGTGGCTGTGGCTGTGAGCCTAGGTATAAAGAGTTTTTATAGGGGAAAATAGCAAGCCAGGAATTACATGCTTGGGATTGGGTAGAAGGGATATGGGACAAGGTGATTTTTTGAAACTATTAGTCTAGACTTTCAGCTCGAAGTCACATTTGAAACCTTTGGGTTAGACTTTTTGTGGGGAACCACAACCCGCTGAACAGGATTATCTGGATTGTTCAGCAAGATTATCTGGATATCTTCAAGGGCCACAAAATGCAGAGAGAATGTCTGCAGGAGCATACTGCTCTGTATCTGTTCTAGTTGTCATGGCACATTCCTGAGGTCCTTTCTGGAACTGAGTACAGCAGGTGGTATAAGATGTTGGCCCTACCCTTAGATGGGGATCTGTATTGTCTTCACAGTAACTTCTGGAAAGCAGCTGGTGTGAGCAGGTTGTAAGCACTGTGGCTCAGATGGAAAGGTATCCTGGCAGTCGGGAGCCAAGGAATACCACAAAGTCACCATAACATAGCAGCTTATAACGCTGCTCCAGGGAAAGGCTTCCCCAGTGCAAGTGTAACAACTATGCTCCGGCAGGGGAGGGTTTCCCCAGGGAAGCTGTTACAGCTCTGCTCAGGAGAAGTGTTACAGCTCTGTTCTGCTAGAGGAAAGGTTCCCCAGAGAAAGTTCTGCTACAATATGCTGGCCTTTGCTCTGGCAAAAGTTGTTACAGCTGGGTCTGGTGAAAGTGTCACATGGCACAACAGACTTCATTCAAGAGATCTATTGGGAAGGAAGAATCCAGAAGGGTGGCTGCTTCGGGGGAGAAACAGCAGCAAACTGAAGAGGGTACAGACCTTATATAGGATTTGGGGGGGGGGGTGAGGGAGCTTTCCAGGGTGGCTTAGGATTGCTGAGTTTTTGTGGTCTGATTCTGTGTCAAACCCAGGGACTGGTGGCATTTTGAGCTCAGGGACTTTCAGGGATTGTTGGGATTCTGTAGCCTGACTCTGGGGCAAGCTCAGGTATTTTCAAGCCCTTGTCCTGAGGTCAAGTTAAGGTCAGGGTGTTTTTCCTTGGCCCAGGTCTCAGGTCTAGTCGGGGTCAGGGTTTTTTTCCTTGGCCCTTTTCACCCTACATAGGTGACTTGCTGTTTGTCAGGCAGGGCAGTCTCTCTACCTTCTGCCTATGGCTATCTTCTGTCTCTCAAGGGAGTCAAGCATCCTCTGCAAACAGCTGCCAGCCTCTTTGGTTCCAGTAAACCTGCCCCTGGGAACAAGGTCAAAGGGTAGTTTTTCTCTCTCAGAAAAATCAATGAAGCTCATAAACCCAAAGAAAGAATATTAACCCTGTATACCTTCCACCCACATGCCTGTCCCTGCAAAGAGGTGCATATGGCCTCTCCTGGTAATTAAATCCCATGCTGGGAGGAAATGCACATTGGTCCATTCTCACTCAGTCTTTGATCTGGAAAATGCCTTCAGGCCCCAACAGTACCTGGACCATGCCAACACTCTTTACCTCTTGCTAAAGGGTGGAGCTCAGCTGCTGTGGCTTCCTCCACCCCAGACCCAGTCAATACCCCCTGTGAGGACTCAGAGACCCAAGCCTGGCGCTTAAATACGTCTTGTAAGTAGCTGCTTTGTGTCCGTTGGGATTGAGGGGCATGACTGCTTTTATTCTGTATGCTAAACGAATGCACCCTCCAAGACTCACCAGGACCCCTGACCTCCCATGGTGTCACTCATGTTTGTGAAGCATGTGCCAGCCTAGCCAGCATCTTACCCATGTCCGGTCTCAGCTCTGATTCAAGTGACTGGCTGCTTAACTTCCTTCCCACTTGGTTACTTCCTCTTTCTAGAACAAAGAGTGAAAATTGTCACCATGAAACTGTTAAGAGTCGTGGTATGGAAGGGCTCGGCTTCAGCTCTCTTCCACTTCTTTGCTGGGTGACCTTGGGCAGGCCACTTAACCTCTCTGAGTCTACTCCCATCACTTCCCTAACTTCCAACTTGTCTTTGTCTCCCCTGGCTGTTGTGGAGGTTGGACCATGCATTTGAAAACAGCTCCCAACTTGGCATTTGATCAGCTTCTCAATAACTGTTGAGTGTTGTCGTGATCAGTGCTGGCCGATCATCTCACAGAACTGTTTCCAGGGAAGTACCACCATGTGTCAATTAAGTGCTTGAATGGCAACGCCATCAACAAGGACAATGAACTGCACTTGCTGGAGGTTCCATGCACCTGAGACTGTCCCTGCTGCTCCCTAACTCCTTCCATCTCACATCAACCTTAGACACTGCTTGCTACAAATAAGATCGCCATTTTAATACAAGGAAGCGAGAACAACTCGATAAACTCAGGATAGTAATTCCATCCATCTATGGCTGACCTGCATTTCCTATCTGCCGGGTAAACCCAGCCCCAGTCACTCCCACAGTCTTTCTTTCTAGAACTGCGTGGCCATCCGAAGAGGTAGACAAGCACATAACTAGCTTCAAGTGTATGCTCATAGTATGAGGAAAATTTGTGCAAATATTCAGTTAATAAGTAGATTTTTCCTGCAGTGGAAGGAAATGGATTAAACCTGTGTGAACCTGACCTCAGGCAAGTGAAAGGAAAATGACGTCATTGGCCACCAGGAACCTGCTTAGATACCTGCACAGGTGAGGAGGACTGTGCTAGGACATGAAGGGAAGTGGGTCAGCTGGAGTCCTCTGTGTTACCATTGTCCCCTCAGCTGCTTCAGTAAAGGGTCTGCATATTGGTTCCTACATGAGTGATTGTGAGGTAAGCCAGTGACTCCAGAGTGAGGTCTCAAGTTCTCTTGAGTGAGTCATCTGGGCTGGCTTTGGGGTAAGCAAAAGTTTTGTAGACACTGGATGATCCACCTATGTACTCGATAAATAGACTGTGGGTGCAGGAGTCCTTGTTCTCCAACCCAGGCACACACGGTGCCATGCGATCACTCCCATTCTTAAAGGAGGAAGACTGCAAAGAGAAGTTGGGACGTTTCATGCATCTATTGCTGCTGAGTGTGTAAGAGCAAGTGCAGGAAGCAGAAGAAAGATGAGGCCTAGGATGGAAGGTGTGATGGCTAAGGCTGCTGGCTAACCTAGTGGGATCTAAACCAAGGAGACAACCTTCTGGCTATCATGTTACCTGGGCTTGATGGCAAATCCCTAAAATTCCAACGTGCTTAGGAAGTGAGACAGGAGTCTCAGGTTAAAGGTCATCCTTGGCTATATTTTGAGTTGGAAGTCAGTCTGGAACATAGGAGTCTCTGTGTTCAGACACATACACAGAGAGAAAGGAAGGGAAGAGGAGGGAGGAGAACACATGAGAGGTGAAGAACAAGCATGCTTCATCCACGGCCAGGAGCAGAGCCGGGGTGTGAGCCTCTGTGGTGTTCAAGTGGACAGGCCTTGTTGATGGGTCGAGAGGAATGGGAGTCAAAGTGACCTCAAGTTCTCTGACCTCAGCCATTGTAGAGGCCTCACTTGACTGAGATGACCAGAGTATCACTGATCATGTGAGGTGAAGGAAGGTTAGGAGCCCACTTGAGCCCACTGAGTATGAAGTGTTGCTGTGGTTGGATGTCTGTACTCACCCACCCTTTTCCCAGTTCATATGCCAGGAGTCCAAGCTCCCAAGGTAAGAAGTAGGCCCTTGGGAAGGCGTAATATCAGTGACCAGTGAATGGGATTAGGGTCTTTACACTCCAGAGTGGGTCTTGTCACTTCTATCATTGGAAGCCACAGCAAGACAGCCCGATCTAGAACCAGGAAGTAATCCTCAGCAAACCCAAAGTTTGTTGGCACACCAATTTTCTACTTCTGTCTTCCAGAATTGTGAAAAATAAATTTCTTGTTCATAAGTCATCTCTTGGTCACTCTGATGTTAAAATCAGGTTTCTAGCCTGGTCTACAATTGGCATTCAAAAATGTCATTGTGGTGGCTATTCTTGGTTGTCAACTTGACCACATCTGAAGTGGCTGAGTATACCTGCAAGATAGTCTTTCTTAATTAAATCATTTGTAGTAGAAGCCTATGTAAAGAACATGGAAGAAGGAAGCTCTATATCTTTGCCCACTTACCCTTGCTCTTATTGGCAAGTTCATTCCTTCACTGGTATTAGAGCCTACTTCTTTGGGACTGCAGCATATACTGAAGACCAGCTGAGACATCCAGCCTTGTGGACTGAAAAACTACTGGATTCTTGGACTTTCCTTTGGTAGACAGCCATTGTTGGACTAGCTGGACTATAGCCTATAAACCACTCTAATTATTATGTATATGTGTATGTATACATACATATATATATATACAATACACACACACACACACACACACACACACACACATATATATATATATATATATATATATATATATATATATTCTATCTGTTCTCTTCCTCTAGAGAACCCTGCCTGATACAATCATGAACTCAGAGAGGAATGGCGAAGAACAGTCACCTGCTCTCACCAGCTTCTGGCTGAAATCTGATCTGTCTTTCACTAGGAATGAAGGAACAAGTCACAATAGTGACAGTTCAACAATGACTGTGTCTCTGGTGGAAGTCACAGATAATTATCATGTTACAAGTGTAGATGTTTCAAAACAGCACTTGCCCATATTTCCATTTCAAAATTAGGAAATTCTTAGAGCCACCACGAGGTCTTTTTATTTCATGTGTTAATAACGAAGCCATCTATTACCTTCCACACACATAGTATTAAATATTTTGATAGATATTTTCCAATGCAATTAGTTTCATTGAAATGCAATGCATTTTTCTGTAAAGTCACTAGATTGAGAAGGTATCCATAAGCTCTGTGTACCTGCCAAATAGGTCCTGGACACACAGATGCACAGACAGCCAACAGGTGCACACCAATGACTTTAGGGCCCCTAGCTTAAAGGCTAGGGGAACAGTAAGGAAGAGGAAGCACAGATGAGCTGAATCCTAGAGGGATTCCACAGATCTGCTTCATCCAGCCTCCACCTTCCAACAGCCCCTCTCCTAGCCCTCAGCTCCCCACCATGGTGAGAGAACAGAGCCTCTTCTCTCCAGACACCTGCAGGAAGGAAGAAGTGTCCCCAAAGGTGCTGCATCCATCACAGATTCCATCTGAACTCTCCAAAGGATCAATCGATCAAAGCAGCTCCTAGTGTGGGGTCCTTTTCCCTTGCCTCACAGTTCCCTGCAACTGGGACATCAGCAGTTTTGGACCAAACAGAAGGTGTCAGGAGGAGAAAGGAACCTGGACAGTATACATTACAGGAAACAATCCAGACAAATGCAGTGTGTTTCCTTTCACATGCAACATCTACACGGAAATTATTATGGAGAGCCAGGAGTGGTGGCACATGTCTTTTGTCCCAGCACTTGGGAGACAGAGGCAAATGGATGAGTTTGAGGCCAGTCTGTTCTACATAGTGAGTTCCAAGCCAGCCAGAACTACATAGTGAGACCCTGTCTCAACGAAACAAAAGAACAAAAATTATGATGTATACATAAATAAATATATATCCATATACATGCACACACATACAAATATGCATGTACACACATGCAGGCATATATATGCATACAGTACATGCATGCGTTGTGGTACACATGTGCATATATAAACACATTTGAATAGATACATGCATGCATATGCATACATGCATGCCCATACATACATATACATATGTTTATATACATACATATACATGTGTGCCTGATCCCTTTAGAGCATGCTCTGCCTGCATTAATTCTAACAAGGAAAAAGCAGGTCTCTAAAAGCGTACACAACACCTCTCAAGGCCACTCTCAGACAACAGGTTCTTTCCTTTTGGTGACACCAGCTTTTTTTCCATGCACATTTAAGTTCCTCTCAGGGGTGAGGATCAGTTAGGGAAGAGAAGAAGAGCCACAGCAAGAGCTGTTTTGCTCAATCCTTCACAGGGCTTCCTCAATCCCCATGGGTACCATTATTCCATGGCACTCCTTGAAATAGAAACACAGCTTTCTCAGCTCTGTATTTAAGGCCCTGTAGCTGGAGGTGTCTATCACCCCAGCACTGCACTGGGATATAGTGACTAGTAAATAAATTTTTCTTGGTCATGCCTTCTGTCCTGAAGCAATAATCAGGTAGATGGAGTGTTCCAGAGCATCAGCCAAACCAAAAAGGAGAGCAAGAATCAGAAAGCATCATCCTTGACAGGGATGTGACTCATTCGGTATAGTTCTCCCTTGCATGTGTTTGTTCAGACAACCACAGCTGCTGTGAGTTCATGAGTGCAACATCTGTGTCATATCCAGAAGACAGCACGTCATTACTCTCCCTCATCCTCCAGTTCTTATTGATGTATTCTTTCTACCACCCCCTTCTGCAATGTACCCGGAGCCCGGGTGGACTGAGTGATACAGATGACCCTAAACATAGAGCTGAGCACTCAGCAGTCACTTATCCTTAGAAGTTAGATCAGTTATGAATCTTTGAGTTAACCACTGTCCACTACTGAGAAATCTTCCCTAAGGCTGAAAGCAGCACTATTGGTATAAGTATAACTATTCAGAAGGCAGCTACATGGTATGTCCATTTACCAAACAATAGAGGTGGATTCCCCCTAGAGCTTTTGACCTCCCCAGCCGTGGGCTTTTGACCAGTTTCACAATACTGAGCGTGACTTTCTTCCTGTGGAGTGGGTCTCAAATCCGACCAGAATGCAGCTGGTACCTCCGTGACAGTCATGCTGCTACTACTGCACCAGTGGGTGCAAGTTAGTGTGGTAGCATGCAGATCCAGTACCAGATAAGACCCCTGATAATTTTCTTTCCCACACCACACCTTCTGGCACTAGGGAAGGCAGCAGCAGGGAGAAAGCGTTCTAAATGTTTGACATGCAGTTTAGAGTTAAAAGCAAGTGTAGAAGACAAGCAGCCCAGCAGCTTTGGAGTCCAAAGGCTTTGTTCAACTGCCTTGTCCACAAGTGGACAAGATTCGGTGAGAAATAAACACACCTTTAACAAATAATGGCGACTGTGTTGCCATCATCCCTGAGTGGGGAAAGTAGTTTCCGCAGTTTCATCCACTCAGGGAAGACTTGTTAATTTTAAATGCCAGGCAGGGAAATTCCCAGGAACCCCGACCATGTTTGTCTTCCAGATGGCGGCTCACAAATACAGATGGGAACTGGGGCACCTAGAGACACATTTGCAAAAACAACACTTTAAGAACACTCCGTTCGTGCTAGTGTGGCGGCTCACACTTGTAATCCCAGCACTTGGAAGGCTGAAGCAGGAGGATTATGAGTTCAAAGCCAGACTGAGCAACATAGTCAGCCCATGTCTCGACAAACAAACAAACAAGCTAGGCAAAACAAACAAAAACCAAAACAAAACCCACTTTTCTTTCCGTGGTGACCAGATACCTGATGAAAGCAATTTAAAGAAGGTGGAGTGGTTTGGGCTCACATTGTGAGGGTGCCATCCAACATGGCCAGGCAGCATGAGCTTGAGGCAGCTGGTCACATTGTATCTGCAGTCAAGCAGTGGAAAGAAATGAATGCTGCCACTCAACTCACTTTCTCCTTTATATCCAATCCAGGACCCTCCCCCGGGGATGGTGCCGTGCTCATTCAGGGTGGGTCATCCCACTTCAATTAACCCAATCCAGAAACTCACAGACGTGCCTAGACTTGTCTCCTAGGTGAGTCTCGATCCTGTGAAACTGACAATCAGCTTTAACTATTGCTGTCACTCTTCTGGCCCAATGCTGAAAACAAAGCCCCACTCTCAACCAAGAATTGCCCAGCCCCAGATGTCTCCGGTTTCCAGACTGAGGAAGGTGTTTTACCACGAGTTATTTTTAGGCGCTTCTGCCTTTACTCTCATACATGCAAGCTCTAAGCAAATATTTGTTGAGGCCAAACTACAAGTCAAACAACCTTCACTCACAGTTAAAAAGACATATTTGAAGTCATTGCACAAATAATTGCTTAGCGGTTCCAGTTCAGGTTGGCAAACAGCACTCAGGGAAGGGAGAAGACATGGTAGCAGGAATACCTTGCCGTGGAGTTGGAGCAAACTGGTCTAGGAGGTTGTATTTAGGCTGACACTGAATGAATCTAAGGAGATTACGCCCAAGGCCTTGGTATTGTAATAATTCTAAGTTGGACAACCAGATTCTGGGGTCACCTGGTAATTGCTGCTTATGAAATCAGAGAGACGTTCATTTTTAAGAACATGCATTCTGAATCTAACTTGCCCTGGTTTATAATTGCTTTGGGTGGTTCTTCTGCCTTGGGTTTCTCATCTGTGAAATCGGGGTGAAAATTACCCCTGCCTGATTGGCACCCGATAGAGAATCAATTAAACAATGTAATCAAGTAAGAAAAAAAATACTCCCGCGGTCCCTGTGACATAGAGGTCAGCACTACCAGAGCTGTGCTGGAGGAAGCTGGCCTTCCCAAGCATAATTGGTACTGGAAACTAAGTGTTGAGAACAAACTGCCAAAGGCAGGTTGTTGCATGGATTTTCAGCTTTTCTAAGCAATCTCTGCTTTGTGATGTGAATTTGGTCATCTTTGTTTAAAAGAGATAGCATTTGAGGTTGGAAACTGCCGTTACATTCTTCCTGCAAAAATGAACAATCATAGTGGGCTAATGTGAAGCAAAGAAAAGGTGTGGAGGCCCATTGTTCTTTATGCACTGGTATTTTTGGACTCCACTCCACACAGGCTTGATTTTTGGAACCTGGCTGATTCTATCCTGATCTTCTCTCTGGTGACCTTCCTCCTACAGAGAAAGAAGGAGAGGTGTTATTTTTATAACTGGCACAAAAACTGCTCTTTAGAGCACTCTGTCTTTTTTTAGAAAAAAAAATTTGGATAATGAGCTTTAAGGGTAGAAATACAAGAAGACAAAGGTAGGTGACCAGGGATGGGGTGAAAGAGGCCAGAGAGAGAGAGGAAAGCTGTAGAGGAACACCCAGAAAGGACTAAGAGTGGCCATTAAGATCACCTATGTCTAAAACCGTGTGTGTGTGTGTGTGTGTGTGTGTGTGTGTGTGTGTGTGTGTGTTGGGGGTATGCATGGCTATGTGTTTGTGTATATGCACACGTGCGTGGGTATACACATATGGAGGTCTTCATCATGATCTCCACTTCATTTTTTGAGACACGATCTCTCACTGATCCTGAACCCCACCTATTTGGTTAGACTGACTGGCCAGTGAGCTTTAGGGATTCTCTTGCCTCTGTCTCCAGAGTGCTGGAATCATAGGCACCGACTACCATGGTGTACAGGGATCCAAACTCAGGTACTCGTCCTTTCTTGGCAAGGATTTGACCTACGGAGCCATTTCCCCAGCTCTCTGAAACTCAATTTTTAAGTCATGTGTTAGATAGAAGTCATCCATCACCAAAACTTTCCAGCATGACAGCTGTTGCTCACATGAGTGTTTTGTGGATGTCAGATTCAGAATCTAGAAGTTTCTGAGATCCACATCTGTACTGGTATCCCTAGAGTGAGGGATTAGTGAGATTAACAAGAAAGCAAACCTAGCATGAACTGTAGGCATAGAAGACTCTGGAATCTTCAGAAGCCCAGTGGAATATTTGAGTCATTTTTGAGAAGACATGGAATGTCTAGAAGGTCCTGGGAAACACATGGTGGGAACAGAGTCTGCATATTTACTATGAGCATTCAGCTCATCAGAAAAACTAAACTAAGACACCAGACTTTTCAAATGAGATAAATTAGGAGGAAAAGACCATGAAAAGAACCATTAAGTTCTTGAAACAAACAATAGCATTAAAGTCTCAAATTTCAAAAATCTTGTGGAAGAGTCCTGCTAATGTACTTAAAAAGAAGTATGCCTTGGAACCAGAAATAAAGAAATTGATAAAATGGCCAAAATGTGGACATGATACTAATTTATCATTCATTTTTCTCTTCTAAATTAAAAATAAGTAATTGAACTTTTGCTCACTTTTCTCAGTCTGCTGGGTTGAGCTTTGTTCTCTCTACAGATGCAGTAAGACAGTATTCTAGAACATTCCATGGGTGTGTATTCTGAACTAATTAGAGTTTAACTCTTTCTGGAAAGTTAAAATCGTCAGGGCTTCTGAATGCTCTAAAGGACTCAGTTCAGTCCCCCAAATGACTATGCCCTGCAGAAAGTGGTGGCTAGTTGTGACAAGTGGAGTTTGATTGCTAGGTCAGTGTAAATACAGCAAGTGGCTTAGCCTCTCGTAGCTCTGGCATAGCATCTCTGTATCAGTTGCTTGTCTTAGTTTGGTTTTACTAACAAAAATGTTTGACAAAAGCAGTGTCAGGAAGGGAGGGTTGATTCGGTCCACATTAGGAGGGTACAGTCCATACTGTGGGGAAGGCATGGCAGCAGGAGTGTGGGGTGGCTGGTCACATGATGTCTGCACTTGAGAAACAGAGAGCAATGAATGCTGGTTTTCTTGTTTTATCCTTTGGTGTCATTCAGCTTTAGGGTGGGTCTTCCTGCCTCAATTAGGCCAGTCTAGAAACAACCTCACAGGCATGCCCAGAGATTTCCCTCTTAGCTGATTCTACATCCTGTCAAGTTGGTAATATTAACCACCACAGTTTGTCTAGTAGGCACAAAGTTTGCCAGGATCACAAAAAGAAAACAAAACCAGCTGTATATGTCTGCGTGTTTGTTTATTCCCATGATTTGTGGCCACTGAGTTCAGTAACATCTTCATAAAACACTGGAGTATTGAGTAACAAAGCACCATTTTTAGAGGGACTGTAGGTTAGGTTGCTATGACCCTCCTGTCATGATATTTCATGAACTGATCTGATAGAGCCTAGTGGAGGGTTGGCATCATCCGTGACCATTGATAGGAAGATGCAGTGGTACAATCATCACGGCATAGCTTCTGAAGAATTAACAACAAACGTCCATTGTAGCACTATTCACAAAAACACAGTGAGGGAACAAGTGTCTGTTGACAGATGAATGGATAAAGAAAGACACACACAGTGGGGTGGGGGGAATGCCATAATTCTGCCATAACCGATAAAACTTGAAAACTTTAAGTTGCTGAGATACATCAGGGAACGAGAAATCCTATATACTTATATATAGAATTAAAGAAAGCAAACCCGGGCTGGAAAGATGGCTTGGAGTTTAAGAACACTTAGTGCTCTTGCTGAGGACCCAGGTTTGGTTATGAACACCCATAAGGAGACTTACCATCATCTGTAACTCCAAGTCCAGGGATCTGATGCCTCTTCTGAACTTTGGAGGCCCCTGCATGAATATAGTTCACAGACAGATGATCAGGCACACTTACACATACAATTAAAAAAGAAAAGAAATCAAACTCACAGAATCCAAAAGTAGAATGGGATATGAGTTTGAGGGTTTGATATAGGAATATGTTGTTCATCTTTTCAGTTGTAAGGTAAATAAATTCTGGGGAGCCAATGTTTAGGACGGTGACCCTCATTAGTGACACTCTATTGTGAGCTGAGGAAGGATACCTTATGTTTAAGTTAGGGAATAGAATAATAAATGTGAACTTGATGGTTGTAATCACCTATGTGTGTGTGTGTGTGTGTGTGTGTGTGTGTGTGTGTGTATTCCTCAAACTATATTTATTTTATCTTATTTTGTTAATCAAACCTCAATAGAGCTGATAAATAAATAAATTGAATGCCTGCTTATTTATTTATCTTTTATTACTATACTGGGGACTGAACTTAGGGCCTCATGCATGCTAAAGAAATGCCTACCACTAAATCACATCCCTAGACCTTTTTGAATTTTGAGACAGTCTCATTATATTGATCAAGTATAATGTACATTAAATTAGTAAATTGCCATGTGCTGTTTGAGCTCAATGAGAAACCAACTCTGGGAGCAGGGTTGTCCTTTCTCCACTTCAGACACAAGCTAGTGTCTCTAAATGTCCTGCAAGGCCTCTTTTCTGGGATGGGCTTTCACCTCCTTCATAGAGAAGGAGAAGAGCAGCAAACAGCCCAAGAGGAAGAGCATCTTGCCCTTGAGAGCACTGGGAGGTCAACCATTCCCAACAGAGGCCACTGTTGCTTACCCTGTGGCATAAAAGTACCTGCAGTTCAGGTTCATCCGTGGGAGTTCGGCCACATAAGAAAGCTCAACAGGGACTCCGCTGATGCCACAACTTCCCCAGTTGGGGTCTGCTGGATGTTCTATGTGTCTGATTTGATGGTGTCATCTCTGTATGTTGCTATTTCTTTTACTTGGAAGCCTGAGGAGATACTCTTCTATACCCAGGATTCTCAATCATGAACCCCAGGCCGCTGCCTCAAAGGGACTTTCTCAAATGATTTCTGCAGGACGTAAGCTCCCCATCTTAATGATTTTTTTATTCTCTCTATATCTGCTACTGGCTATTTATCCTTTAATTTTGGTTTGCTATTGATTTAATGAACGCAGTCATTCACAGTCCAAAGCACCACTACCCTAGATCGTTCTCTGGACTGCACAGAACATAGGCTGAACTTGAATTCGCTCTAGCCCAGACTAGGCTTTCAATTCTCCCACCTCAGCCTCCCAAGTAGCTGGGATTGAAGGCCTGTACCACTAGGTTTTAAAAACAGCTGTGTACAATGTGGACCCTGTGTGGTGAGCCATTCACATACAGGCTCCACTTTCCTTCCATGAGATACTGCTCGTATTCCTAATAGTCTCCTGAGTCACTGTGTGGGAAGCACTGAACACATTACCTCCCACTGCAAGTCCTCGATAAATACCAAGCACTGTGGTCCTCACAGGAGGGAGGAAGTGATCACTGTAGTGAATGGTGAGGTGTTGCTTTCTTCCTTGGTCTGGAAACAGCAAGAGAGATGGACACTGAGACACCAGTAAGAACCGTTCCGAGATCCTGCCATGTTCCAGCACCCCATGAGCTCTTCTCAACAATTATTCCACACCTTGACTCAGTCCTGTGAAAATTAGGAATTCAAATCTGACTTTGTCCTGGAGACTCATCTTGGACCCTGCAGAATGTCCTGCAAGATGCAGGTCTTTGCTCTCTGGGCCTCAGAAGCATCCTTCATCTCCCACCCCCCACCACAGTGGCATCAAAGGATCCCCAGGTGTTTTCAAGTGTGAGCTAGAGGCAGGAGAACCTCACTCAGTTGAAAATTGTATTTTTCAGCATCTTTACCAACATGGTTCTCATACTATTTGTTGTTCGTTTGTTTGTTTGTTTGTTTGTTTATTTGTTTAATAAACAGGAGGTTTAGGGAATCCAGCAACCTGCTGGCTGCTGGGAGGTGGATTTATGGCCAGGCCTGCTCTCACTCCCTCAGGGATGTAGCTGCTGAACCACTCAACTGGCTTCTGTGTCCCCCCACTGAGCCTTTGGAATTGTTCCCTGTGGGAGGACTTCAGAGCAGACCAGAGGTTTCTGTGAGGTTGCACTTCCCTGCTTCCCAGACTTCTCCAGAGTGGCAGACAGCCCTGCTCTGTGATTCCTCTCCTCTCCCTCTCTCCCTCCTTCTCTTGCTCCTTCATCTCCCCCATTCTTCCCCTTCTCCTTCTCTTCCTCTTTTCTCTCTCTTTCCTTTCTCCTCCTCCTCTCTCTTTCCCTTTCTCTCTCCTCTCCCTTTGTCCTTCTTTCCCTCTGTCCTTTACTCTCCTCCCAACAGCTTGCTTGCCATAGTTTCTCAGCTTCAACCCACAGGACCCTGGTTCATTTCCCAGTCTGTAGTATCTCCATCCTGGGAGAGCATCCAGTGATGTGGGGGTTGACTTTATCACAGGTGACAATTTTCTTCCCTTTCACCCAAAGGCTTTAAACAGAAGACGGATAATTCCTACTGTTCCCCTTAGCTGGTTGGCAGAACCTATCTATTCCTTTACAGTGATGAGGACAGTTCTTTGGGGACTCCAGGCCCAAGATCGTCGTTTTACCTGTGCCAACCGCCTCTTTGGTGATCAACAATCGATAATATTTTCTTTCCTGTCTCAAAGTGAAAACTACAGGTAATAGGAACTGCCTATGCTCACAACTATTTTAAAAAAGACAATGCAATATTAAAATAAAATATTTCAGCATATATTTGAGCATGTCAGTTTCAGGCATGTTCATGAATAGACGAAGTCTCAATATAATTATGATGTCATGAGCCTGTGTATAGAATCAGTGATGGTAACAATGATGATCACAGGCAAAAGGATGTTTTGTGGGATGATTTGAACAATACAACTGACACTGCCTTTGGCCCCATGATTTCCTGAGGTATAAATGACTCATTAGCTATGAACCACAAAACCTTGGTTTTCACAGTATTCAAATTTCTGGAAAATCCAGTACATATCAAATCTGTGAAAATGACTTGCGTTTAAGTGTGTGTGTGTGTGTGTGTGTGTGTGTGTGTGTGTGTGTGTGTGTGTGCAGGTGCATTTGTTTGTATATTGCATGTGAAGTCCATAGGTTGACACCAAGATTCTCGATTGCTTTCTGGTTTGGTGTTTGTTTTGTTTTGTTTTGAGACAGTGTCTTGCTGACTTGGAACTTGTTATTTTGGCTAGGCCAGCTGGACAGTGATCCCAGGATCTGCCTGTCTTTACCTCCAGTGCCACAGTCACAGGCTTATACCATTAAACCTGGCTTTTCTGTGAGTTCTAGCAACCGAGCTCAGGTTCTCATGATTAGCAGCAAGTCATTTCAAGACTGAGCTATCACCTCAGGTAGGGACCTGCTGGCTCTCACATGTGCATCCAGTCTCTTACCTGACTGCACCACCTGCCCCTGGCATCATTGCTCATGCCTGGTCATCATGACACCACCCTGCTTTACACTGAGCTTGGCACTTTGGTCCCCAAGTATGTCATTTGTACCATGTAACCTTAACTTGGAACATCAGAAGAAGCTATAGCTTGTCACTCACATACATAACATCAAGGCTTGGTGTTCTAGGGAGATCTTAGTCATGACCCTATCCTTTCCCAGAACCAACCTTCTTCCCAATACAATTAAGCCTGAGCTCAATCTCCAGACTTGTGGTAGCCTTCCCCTTCCATAGTGGGTAAATAAGAGTCCCGCGGGTCAGCCAAAATGTCCTGTAACCTTGAACCTCAACAGTGAAGGAGTCAACACCCCATTGCCCTTCCCTCCCATCAAAATCTCCCCACGTTGGCTAACTTGCTACAAAGTTAGTGGCTTGAAACACATCTACAAACATAACCGTGAGGTTACAGTCCAAAAGGAGCATCATGGGGCTACTAAAGTCAAAGTATCAGCAGGGCTGTTCCTTATGGAGGCTCCTGGACAGAGCATTTTGCCCAGAGCTACAGCTTGAGGCTGCCCACACCTGCAGGAGTGTGAGGCAGCTGAGGAGCCTTCATCCACATCTGCAGGAGTGTGAGGCAGCTGAGGAGCCTTCATCCACATCTGCAGGAGTGTGAGGCAGCTGGGAAGATTCCATCCATGCCTGCATGAGTGTGAGGCAGCTGAGGAGCCTTCATCCACACCTGCAGAAGTGTGAGGGAGCTGAGGAAGATTCCATTCACACCTGTGGAAGTGTGAGGCAGCTGAGGAGGTTCCATTCACACCTGTGGGAGTGTGAGGTGGCAGATGAGGAAGTAGGTTAGACTGGAATCCAGAGCATATATCACCTTCAATCCTTGCCCCCAGAGAACACTTTTTGCTGGAGAGGCCGCAGTCCCAAAACTTCCACAACCTCCCTAGTCAGTGTCACCTGCTGGGCACCAAATGTTAAATGCATGAACCTATGGAGGATATTTCACACTCAAACCATAACAACCTTGTTCCAAGTTATTTCAACTTTTGTGCCTCATAACCCTGGAGGACTATGTTTAGGGACCACCTAGATAGCATGGGCCACTGCATTTTGTCCCCAGTAGGTATTATTATTTTTGGAATGTTCTAGAACTTTAGGAGATAGAGCCTATCTGTAGGAAGTAGGCCATTGGGAGCAAGTCCTTGGAATACCCCCCATCCCTCTCCCTTCTTTTTTCCCTCCTTCCTGTCAATAATGAGGTGAGAACATCCTCCCCACATGCATGTTCTGTTCCTGAGGCCATGACATTTTACTCAAGCAATGTGTACTGAATCTTCTGAAAGCCTGACCCCAAATGATTATTTCTTCCTTGCATTGCTTCTCTTGAGTATTTGTCACAGTGGTACAAAAGTCTCCCTGGTACACAAAGACAATCCTCCTGTTCTAAGAGCATTAGCTTACTCACATCCTTAGAGTCCTTTTTCCCATATGAAGTCCCAGACTCTGGATCTGTGGGTTTGTTCTTGGATGTCTTTGGAGCTATGTGGTCATCCATCAGCTCACCATACCTTCTGTCTATTTCTAAAGGTGAAGCTGGTGTTGAGGTTCACAGACTAAGGAGGAGACAGACTCCATCCTGAGGTACCCACCCTTTTGTCAAAGGTCATAGCAACTAACTGAACCACATTCATGAGGCTGAGGTAGTCCTCCCTGCTACAAAAATTCCTCGTCACAGGACTGAGAGTGGACTGACTATTCCAATGGAAATGCCTGCTTTGTATCAGTAATCACTATAATTAATGATGTGCCTTAGTTTACCCTTAGTCCCACTGATAAGAAAACACAGACTTCAGCCAGGCAGTGGTGATGCATGCCTTTAATCCCAGCACTCGGGAGGCATAGGCAGGCAGTTCTCTGTGAGTTTGAGGCCAGCCTGGTCTCCAAAACAAGTTCCAGGAAAGGCACAAAGCTACACAGAGAAACCTTGTCTCGAAAAACCAAAAAAAACCAAAAAGAAGAAAGAAAGAAAGAAAGAAAGAAAGAAAGAAAGAAAGAAAGAAAGAAAGAAAGGAAACACAGATTTCAAACTTAATAGAAAATAAACTATATAACACTTGGTGGTGAATCAATTGCTTTACCATGTTGGTTCATCCTCAAAGATCTATTGATGAAGAGTGAGGCATAGTGGCGCACGCCTTTCATCCCACCATTCAGGAGGCAGAGGCCGGTGGGTCTCTATGAGTTTGAGGCCAGCTTCCAGCTTGGTCTACACAGAAGTCAGTCCCAGGCCAGCCAGGGTGACAGATCCATTGGTATAAATGATCCCTACTTTGTAAAGGACATCTGTGGTGCACAGAAAGCTAAGAGAGCCTAGGGCTCACCAGTTAGCAAGGTTCAAATCCAAGATTTGGAGCCAGACCTTCAGATTCCACCGCCTGTGCTCACAGTCAGCGCAGACCACCTGCTGTCTCATTCTCTCACTAAGTTGCTGTGTGACCTTGAGTAAGCCCCTGTCCCTCTCTGCAGAGTGATCAAACCAGAAGGAAGCCCTGACCAAGGTCAGGTTTCTCAGTCTTAGCATTACAGATGTTGGGGCTGGATCCCTTCCTGCTGTGGGAGGTTCTTGTAAACTGTGGTAGCATCCCTAGACTCTATCTACCCAGTGCCAGCAGTAACCCCATTCACACAGTCTGGTTGTTATAAATAAGATATCTCTAGACATGATTGAAAGAGCACAGTCTCCCCATGTTAGGAGCATGGAGCTAAGCTAACTTGGGACTTGACAAACTTAACTGTTCTGGAATGTTTTGCAATCTTTCCTTAGTTTCAAGCTAGGAGATTGGTTTGCATATGAGATGCTCTCAAGGCAGATGAGAGTTCAGATGCAGAGTGCGAGCTCACCATCAGCACAAACATATGTCAGTGGTAATTAATTAAATACCTCCATAGCATCACTAATAACACAGGCTGAGACAACATTACCATGCACAGAGAACCACCACACTTTTCCCAGTTTTGCCTCGCATGAGGGAGGAGAGTAAACAGTTTGTTTAGGGGGCTAAACAAAAGCTGTTGTTTTTATCACTTTGAAAGAAAGGAGAAACCTACCAAAATAGAAATGGAGACTTCTTACCCTCTATTCCCACCACTTTTTTTCAGTATTGTGCAGGGCAATCGCTTACATACAGAGGATCCATCTTCCACGTTGGCTCTTTAGGGCTCCTTTGTATGGTCTCCAGATGGTGTGTCTCTCTCATAATTTCTATTTTCCACCTCACTATCACCTGGGAATTCCACAGGCCAACACTTCTGTGTGAAATAGAGGCGCTATTTCCACCTCTTTTTGTTGGTTGCTTTTTCCAAGAAAATGTCTCAAGTAGCCCAGGCTAGCCTGGAATTCACTATGTAACAAAGGCTGACTTGAGCCCCTGAGCCTCCTGCCTCCACTTCTCCAGTGCTGGGATTCAGGACAAGCACCAGCACACTGCTTTACCCTGAGCTAGGATCAATCCCGGGGCTTCCTGCATGCTAGACAAGCTCTCTACCAACTGAGTTGTTTGCCCTTTCCACCGTTTTAATCTTATTGTACTTTATCTTCCACTTAAATCATGTTTGTGGTACTGAAGAAAGTCAGAAAAGCACAGACAAATGTCCTGTTCCGTGTCCCTCTTCTATCCAGGAGCATGCAGTCAGGGGCCTGTGGCTTGATGTCTTTAAGCCTCCTTTTTCTCAGTCAAGTGGGAAGTAGATTGACCTCATGATTAAATGAAGCTACATGTTCAGGTCCACAGACTCACATGAGGCTTCGGGATTCTCTGAGTGTCTTGCTGTTGCCATTGGAGAACAGGGCTCACTCACATCCATGAGATGTTCTAAAACTCCTCTAAAACTACGTAAGACAAGGAAGCGGCCAGAAGGAATGAGCCTCTGAACAATAAAGTTCCGACTGTAAGTGAACTGGGAAGTACAGCTTCTTCTAGGCTAAGTTTAATCAGACTCCCAAGTCAGGGGGTTGAGCCTGTAGCTCAGTGGCAGA
Source organism: Peromyscus eremicus (assembly GCF_949786415.1). NCBI lineage: Eukaryota > Metazoa > Chordata > Mammalia > Rodentia > Cricetidae > Peromyscus > Peromyscus eremicus. The sequence continues at coordinate 85,065,121 of NC_081416.1, read as the reverse complement.
GTGCTGCATAGAATACATAAGACCTTGAGTCTGATCACTGGCACCTCAAACACAAAACCGGTAAACAAAGCCCTCCTGTATCAGCAGGAAGAGCAGGGACAATATTCTATAGGATTAATCTTGAGGAGTTTAACTTACAGATAACACAAATCTCTGTTCTAATTGTGTTTAATGACCAGCTCTTCACTCAGTGACTCCTCTCACTCTCTGTATTAGTTAGTTCCCAGAAGTTTATCCTGCTTAACAAACATCCCAAAACTTCAGTGGCTTCCAACGACATAATTGTCTCTCTTGATCTCATACTGTCGCTGGTCATCTCTTTCCTGCAGTCCTGTCCCCGCACCTTCTTCTCTCTCCAAGAGCCGGGTTGAAGAAACAGCCCCATCAATGATATGCCATTCAGGAGCCAGAGGGGAAGAAAAAAGGAGGTGAATGGCAGAAATGCAAGCTCTATAATTTCTGCTCGAATGTGGGTGGCATTGTATTGTCTTCTGTACCATTGGCTAAAACAAGTCACATGACATGAATGAGCCAGAGATGTAGACTTCCCCCCAGGAAGCCACGCAAGTTCTGCTTCAGAGTTGGAGCGCCCATCATTCTCTCATGAGAAACACCAGTGAGTTTGGGAGAGGCTTCCTCCAATGGGGTAGATTATGCCATACGGATTCCAAAGCTTCTTATCTTTTTGAACTAACCTAAACTTTTCAAAGACAGAGATCAAGTTCAAGCCTTCTTGTTCACACAATCAAAGTTCAGGGTTCCTCTTAAAAGTCTCTGTCTGTGGACTCCAGCTAAGGCTTGTCTAACAGACCTCCAGTAGATAATGCTCCAAATGCATTTCAGCAGGGCAGGGATCCATACTGGGCAGCAGAAGCCCATGATGGAGAAGCCCTTTCTGTGATCTCTATGGTTTTTAGACGTTTTTCAGTCACAATTTCCTCTTTGGGCTGCTGTATCTGTGACAAAGTGCCGTCTGTAGGAGCTGAAAAGATATGAAAAAAGGCAGCGAGCATGTTGCAGGGTGGGCCCTTCAGGGCAGCGAGCCCTTTGTGGGGTGGGCCCTTCAGGGCAGCGAGCCCTTTGTGGGGTGGGCCCTTCAGGGCAGCGAGCCCTTTGTGGGGTGGGCCCTTCAGGGCAGCGAGCATTTTGTGGGGTGGGCCCTTCAGGGCAGCCAGCCCTTTGTGGGGTGGGCCCTTCAGGGCAGCGAGCCCTTTGTGGGGTGGGCCCTTCAGGGCAGCGAGCCCTTTGTGGGGTGGGCCCTTCAGGGCAGCGAGCCCTTTGGGGGGTGGGCCCTTCAGGGCAGCGAGCCCTTTGGGGGGTGGGCCCTTCAGGGCAGCCAGCCCTTTGTGGGGTGGGCCCTTCAGGGCAGCCAGCCCTTTGTGGGGTGGGCCCTTCAGGGCAGCGAGCCCTTTGTGGGGTGGGCCCTTCAGGGCAGCGAGCCCTTTGTGGGGTGGGCCCTTCAGGGCAGCGAGCCCTTTGTGGGGTGGGCCCTTCAGGGCAGCGAGCCCTTTGTGGGGTGAGTCCTTCAGGGCAGCGAGCCCTTTGTGGGGTGGGCCCTTCAGGGCAGCCAGCATTTTGTGGGGTGGGTCCTTCAGGTGTACAGGAACTCTGATGGAAACAGTGGGTCAGCTTACACAAGGGCTAGAGAAAGCAGCCTTCCCTTTGGATTGAGTTTATGCCCACATCTCTAATAGGTTTGAGCTTAAAATCTGCCTTATCCAAGCTTCAAACCAACATGCTCCTGATCTTCATACTACACAGCCACCCCATGGCCACTTGGAAGGAAATTCCTGACTCATCCATCATTTCTTCTGCTTTCACTGAGGACTCTCTTCTTCTTGTTCACCAGAACGCCCCTTCATCCTGTTCTTCTGATTGTCCACTTTCTTCTAGTGGCTCCATGTTGCAAAACCTTGCGACTCTAGACGTCTCTTCATGGACATCCACGTGGATCCCATGACACTCTTGCAACAGCAGCAGGAATGGCCATATACCAAGTGCTCACACTGTTTGCACACTGAAAGAAGACACCATCGCCTTCTTCTCCAGTGACAATCCATACTGAGCTTTGCCGTTTTCATTCATCATAGCTAGTCCTGAGTATAAAAGAATGTACCATGGGAGCCCTGGGGCTAGAAAGATGACTCGGAAAATAAGAACACTTATTGTGCAAGCATGAGGACCTGAGTTCAGATTCTAGAACCCATATGGTAAAAAGTTGGGCACGATCATGCACAGGCCTATAAACCAAGCCCTGTGGGGCCACGGACAGAGGATCAAGAGGACTTGTTTGTTGATCCTCAGCCAGTACCAAATTCATTTAGTGACCTGTATCAAAGAATTAAGACAGAAAATGTAAAGTCCTGCTCTGGCCTCTGCAAAAGGATAAACAAACCACACACACACACACACACACACACACACACACACACACACACACACCATGAAAGCTGACTGTGGAGAGATCTGGCACTAGACTGAGTCTTGCCTGACCCCAGTGTTCAAGTCCTCTTGCTTTATAGGTCCTTGCACCTCACACTGATGAAGCATTGCAGAGGAAGGGCAGGGGCACAGGGAAGCGGTTCCTTTGCTGCTGGCTCCCACCACTTTGCTCTTCTGCACATGTCGATTCACTCAACAGACTGAAGAATGGAACGAGAGACACTTACTTCTCTCTGGACAATAAATCATGGGCTTTCTCTCTGTCACTGGCTCGATTTTCCAAAGATTTGTTTTCGTTGGTTTAATGAATTATTGGATCACCTGGAAATTGCTCAGAATTAACCTGTGGCTGACATTAATGGATACGCAACACAAGTGTCGGGATCTCTCTCACCAGCCCAATCCATCCTTCTGCGAGGCGGCCAGCTGCCTGACATCGGGTGACTCATTTATTGTGATGTCCCATCTGCCTGCTTCTGAGGCAGTGGGTACAGGATTGTCCTTGTCAGGCACAACCTGGTGCCTCCTCAACCAGGCCCACAGGCACTGAAAACTGCTTGTGCCTCACTGATACCAATTATTTCTATCTTTCTGTTTCTCCCTCATTCAGCACTTAATGTTTTTACACTGTTTGGGTCACAGTTCACCCACCGTACTGATGAAAGAGCTTGTACTTAGTGTAGCTGTCAGCTTAACTGGTCCTTGTCAGTGTCCTCACAGGAGTGTGAAGGATGCTGGTCATTCATATTTGCACACCAGCATCCTACCCATTGGAAGTTGCACTGTTCTATGTGATCACTTTCTACCAACTTAATTCTTCAGTTTTCAATCTCTGAAGTGTTTTGTTAGTTGACTCTCTAAACGAGGGACTGATGTGCCTCTTTTTTCTTTTTCTTATTTTTTTAATTTTTAACTAAAATAAAATTACATCATTTTCCCTCTTTCTTTTCCTCTCTCTAACCCCTCCCACACCTCCCCTACTCCCTCTCAAGTTCATGGCCTCTTTTTTCTTTGATTATTATTGTTGCATATCTATATGCATAAATATATAAA